>NC_061839.1:15376277-15378777 GCF_019202785.1 Penaeus chinensis
GGTTCTATACTCCAAAGTTATTACAACACTTGAACACTTCTGTCTGAGCATTACTGGCATGTATGCATATCCAAAGTCAATAGCTCTAAAAAAGAGAGAGAAAGAAAGAAAATGTTCTAGCCCACCAAGTGAATAATTTCAAAAGTTTTGCAAAGTCCATATACAGAGATAAACGAAAGCAATATTTCCGATGATTTTCGTAGATTCGAAGACCAAGATCGTAGGGATGCATGAAAGAAATAGCTAAAAGGCTTCAATCATATTCCGTACAATAAGTGCTAGTGAGGATTATTTTAGCCTACCCTACCTTTAACAGATGTTCGTTTTCTGTAGAAGCCGAAAGATGTTACAGAAAATGCATATTTCAGACCATATGTTCCACTAGCCTGGGCGGTTCTCTCGTCTTTTCCATAAAAAGGACAGCAAGTGATGCTGTGTTGCATTTATTCGTGTGATCACTGGGTAGAAGGTGAAGTCGTCCTTTCACCCTCCTTCCCTTAGGGTATGTTATGGAAAATGGATCCATTACCAAAATATGTGTATGTGTATATATATATATATATATATATATATATATATATATATATATATATATATGTGTGTGTGTGTGTGTGTGTGTGTGTGTGTGTGTGTGTGTGTATGTGTGTGTGTGTGTGTGTGTGTGTGTGTGAATATATATATACAAAAAATAAATATGAAAACAGTCAAAATAAGAAATGAAATAAAATCAAACTCATCAGAGGGATGAATACACATACACATATTTTATTCTTATTCTTACTTTTTACCTTTTACAGGCTTATTCCTATTCATCCCTTTGTTCTCTTATTCTTTAACATAATTTTCATCCTTCAACTTCCTCCTATAGTTTTATACTAAATTTCTTTTAATTCCTATTTATTTTATCCATACACGTATAGATAACCTTCTTCTGTAATTCCATTCATCCATATTGACATAACTGTTTTTTCTTTTATTCCAATTCTTATTCTTCATGGGGATTACTACACTTCGACCCTCAGAATGGGAAATCTGGAATCCACTGCTCTAGGTCATCGCCATTCACCACATCTATATTGTAAGACGAAGCATAATTAGAAATAAAAGAAAAAAAAACATTCGTAATGAGGTGATTTATGGAATACCCGGCTCTCCAGCCATAATATATTTCGTAAACACCTATTTGATCTAGGTAATGGCAGTCATCCAGTGAGAGCTCATAGTGTATGTAATGGTCATTCATGGCTGGGTAGGTCCTCGTACGCAGATATGACAGAGGGTAATATGCACGTAAGTCACCCATTCGTCCCTTAAAGATGTATTATTATGTCTGTCATTCACTGGTGCTAATGGTAATAGTTCTCCCGAGCGTAACTCCAGTCAGGTCAGGTAGGCGAGAAACTAGAGAAGAAGGAAGGGAGTTTTGTCTCAACAATAGCAATCATTTCCCTTCGTTGTTTTATTTGCAATTTGTTCGACATGATTATCACAGACACACACACACACACATACTCACACACAGACACAGACACACACACATACACATACACATACACACACACACACATATAAATATATTTATGTATGGATGGATGGAAGAATGAATGTGTGTGTATGTATGTATATATATATATATATATATATATATATATATAATTGATTTAAACTAAAATAATTTGTGAGCGTACACACCCACACACACACGTAGATGTGTGTGTGTGAGTGTGTGTGTGTGTGTGTGTGTGTGTGTGTGTGTGTGTGTGTGTGTGGTGTGTGTGTGTGTGTGTGTGTGTGTGAGTGTGTGTGTGTGTGTGTGTGTGTGTGTGTGTGTGTGTGTGTGTCTGTGTGTGTGTGTGTGTGTGTGTGTGTGGTGTGTGTGTGTGTGTGTGTGTGAGTGTATGTGTGTGTGTGTGTGTGTGTGTTTATGTGTGTGTGTGTGTGTGTGTATGTGTGTGTGTGTGTGTGTAAACAAGATTTACTGTATGCAATGATAAATAATATTAGTATAAATCAAATTCATAACAAAGGAAATGTACTCGAAGTCGTTCCTCTGCTTATGATTTTACACTGTCACTTTTGTTAGTCTATTACCTCTGAGTGGATATTTATGTTCATGCCGTTTTATGTAAGCCCTGTCAACTAGAAAAGCTCTAATAATAACTTGAGATACCATCTCTCTGTGACGCAATTGCTATGGAAATGGGTCTACGCAAAAAGGACAAATTGGCACCTTATAAACCATTAACTTGTCAGGTAATAAACAGAACATAGCGCCCTGAGCTTCTCTCTCATCCTACATAGGGAAATGATTGAAATAAACCTAAATATAGAAGAGAATCATTCTCTGTCTGTTCATCAACACCCTTACAGACCCATCGTCCATCACAATTACATTCACTATACTTACAAGAGCGGCTGTTCAGATCGATAAGCATGAATAAACATGGGTCCTTAACGTCTCGGGGTTACGTTATCTGTTATCTATTTTCGCTGCAGCTCC
>NC_061839.1:15391277-15408777 GCF_019202785.1 Penaeus chinensis
CGGCCGCGGCTCTGGCCTCGGTCCTCGTGCTGCTCGAACGCGTTTCTTATAAAGAAGGTTTCTCTCGGTCTGTAGTCCTTCTGTAATCGTCCGTCTAATAAGATAGAACGACTGAGGACTGAACAACTGGAGCAAGCGAGCCCAGTTCATGGCGAAATCTAAATAAAACAACAAAATGCAAACAAATGGATTAATGATTTCATGAAATTTCTTAGTTGACAGACATAATTTTAAGAACGGGGTCAGGCTACTTTTACATGAATTAGATAAACAGGTTGAAAGTACGAAAGGAAACAATTTTTGTGTGTGTGTGTGTTTCCGTACGTAATTCTGACTTATTGTAGAATTTAAATCCTACGACATCAGTATCAATATTACTTAGTTTATATGAAAAATAATTATCGATACGACAAAAATGCTATGAGTGACGTCCTTCGGCTCTGTCCTTTTAAACTGATATGAATGTACACTAACCCAGAAGGCCTCTCCAGAAAGAGAGAAGCTCACGGCTCTTCGCAATACTTCGGTCACAATAAAGCTGCTAAAGATTACAGGTCTTATGTTTTCTTCCTAACTAAAACTGATCATAACAAAATTGATAAATAGATATAGATATACATATACATAAAGAAGTCAGGTCACCGCAAGCTTAAAATTCTACCATGAAAGTAGTAATACATACATAAGTTTTCAATCTGAAGAAATTCTAAAAAAAAACAATAATAATAATAATGGGTGTATTCATGAATATCTCGATTAGCTGTTAGATAAAAGTACTTAATTGATAGTCAAATTGTCTGATCTTTACTTTTTCAATGATAAGGCGGTGTAAATCCCACTCGAATATATATATATATATATATATATGTGTGTGTGTGTGTGTGTATGTATTTATGTATGTATGCATGTACTGTATATGTATATGTACAGGTAGATAGATAGATATTTATATACATTTATGTGTGTTTGTGTGAGTGTGTGTGTGTGTATATATATGTGTGTGTGTGTGTGTGTGTGTGTGTGTTGTGTGCATATATATATATATATATATATATATATATATATATATATATATATCTGTGTATATATATGTATATATATACATACATGCACACACACACACACACATACACATATATAGATGTATGCTTATATATACATATATATATATATATATCGTTCTCTCTTCGGCAGATCTCCACTATTCGGATAAACAAAAACATTTGGAACGAGATGATAGCTCCGAACCCGAACAGTCTTCAATCGTCAACCGAAGGCTTAAAACAGGTGCTGGAGAGTCGCCACGCCTTCATGATCAACAAAGTTTATTTCTTGAGTAAATTCTTCCACTGCGGTTTCTACATCCTTCCTGGCGACTACTTCCTCGTTGCCAAGTCCTGGCCGATGCGCAGAGGTTCCCCGCTGTTCCCCGTCTTCAACCACCAGTGAGATATTTGTTACCAGTATCTTTGTGGCAACGGTATAGAAGACTCAGCTTAAATGCAAATAAGTGAGCACAGACGGAACTAATGCAGATTGTAGTTGTATTATTAGAGTCCACTTTGCAACCCCTTTCAGTATGATCGTGATGGCGGAGTCGGGTGTGGTCGTCAAGTCGTCCCGGAGGTGGATGCCTCGAGAGGCGTCGTGCGAGAGCAACAGCGTCGACGCCATCGGCCTCGCCACCGTCATGACGGCCTTCCTGCTCCTGGGCTCGGCCGCGGCTCTGGCCTCGGTCCTCGTGCTGCTCGAACGCGTTTCTTATAAAGAAGGTTTCTCTCGGTCTGTAGTCCTTCTGTAATCGTCCGTCTAATAAGATAGAACGACTGAGGACTGAACAACTGGAGCAAGCGAGCCCAGTTCATGGCGAAATCTAAATAAAACAACAAAATGCAAACAAATGGATTAATGATTTCATGAAATTTCTTAGTTGACAGACATAATTTTAAGAACGGGGTCAGGCTACTTTTACATGAATTAGATAAACAGGTTGAAAGTACGAAAGGAAACAATTTTTGTGTGTGTGTGTGTTTCCGTACGTAATTCTGACTTATTGTAGAATTTAAATCCTACGACATCAGTATCAATATTACTTAGTTTATATGAAAAATAATTATCGATACGACAAAAATGCTATGAGTGACGTCCTTCGGCTCTGTCCTTTTAAACTGATATGAATGTACACTAACCCAGAAGGCCTCTCCAGAAAGAGAGAAGCTCACGGCTCTTCGCAATACTTCGGTCACAATAAAGCTGCTAAAGATTACAGGTCTTATGTTTTCTTCCTAACTAAAACTGATCATAACAAAATTGATAAATAGATATAGATATACATATACATAAAGAAGTCAGGTCACCGCAAGCTTAAAATTCTACCATGAAAGTAGTAATACATACATAAGTTTTCAATCTGAAGAAATTCTAAAAAAAAACAATAATAATAATAATGGGTGTATTCATGAATATCTCGATTAGCTGTTAGATAAAAGTACTTAATTGATAGTCAAATTGTCTGATCTTTACTTTTTCAATGATAAGGCGGTGTAAATCCCACTCGAATATATATATATATATATATATATATATGTGTGTGTGTGTGTGTGTGTATGTATTTATGTATGTATGCATGTACTGTATATGTATATGTACAGGTAGATAGATAGATATTTATATACATTTATGTGTGTTTGTGTGAGTGTGTGTGTGTGTATATATATGTGTGTGTGTGTGTGTGTGTGTGTGTGTGTGTTGTGTGCATATATATATATATATATATATATATATATATATCTGTGTATATATATGTATATATATACATACATGCACACACACACACACACATACACATATATAGATGTATGCTTATATATACATATATATATATATATATCGTTCTCTCTTCGGCAGATCTCCACTATTCGGATAAACAAAAACATTTGGAACGAGATGATAGCTCCGAACCCGAACAGTCTTCAATCGTCAACCGAAGGCTTAAAACAGGTGCTGGAGAGTCGCCACGCCTTCATGATCAACAAAGTTTATTTCTTGAGTAAATTCTTCCACTGCGGTTTCTACATCCTTCCTGGCGACTACTTCCTCGTTGCCAAGTCCTGGCCGATGCGCAGAGGTTCCCCGCTGTTCCCCGTCTTCAACCACCAGTGAGATATTTGTTACCAGTATCTTTGTGGCAACGGTATAGAAGACTCAGCTTAAATGCAAATAAGTGAGCACAGACGGAACTAATGCAGATTGTAGTTGTATTATTAGAGTCCACTTTGCAACCCCTTTCAGTATGATCGTGATGGCGGAGTCGGGTGTGGTCGTCAAGTCGTCCCGGAGGTGGATGCCTCGAGAGGCGTCGTGCGAGAGCAACAGCGTCGACGCCATCGGCCTCGCCACCGTCATGACGGCCTTCCTGCTCCTGGGCTCGGCCGCGGCTCTGGCCTCGGTCCTCGTGCTGCTCGAACGCGTTTCTTATAAAGAAGGTTTCTCTCGGTCTGTAGTCCTTCTGTAATCGTCCGTCTAATAAGATAGAACGACTGAGGACTGAACAACTGGAGCAAGCGAGCCCAGTTCATGGCGAAATCTAAATAAAACAACAAAATGCAAACAAATGGATTAATGATTTCATGAAATTTCTTAGTTGACAGACATAATTTTAAGAACGGGGTCAGGCTACTTTTACATGAATTAGATAAACAGGTTGAAAGTACGAAAGGAAACAATTTTTGTGTGTGTGTGTGTTTCCGTACGTAATTCTGACTTATTGTAGAATTTAAATCCTACGACATCAGTATCAATATTACTTAGTTTATATGAAAAATAATTATCGATACGACAAAAATGCTATGAGTGACGTCCTTCGGCTCTGTCCTTTTAAACTGATATGAATGTACACTAACCCAGAAGGCCTCTCCAGAAAGAGAGAAGCTCACGGCTCTTCGCAATACTTCGGTCACAATAAAGCTGCTAAAGATTACAGGTCTTATGTTTTCTTCCTAACTAAAACTGATCATAACAAAATTGATAAATAGATATAGATATACATATACATAAAGAAGTCAGGTCACCGCAAGCTTAAAATTCTACCATGAAAGTAGTAATACATACATAAGTTTTCAATCTGAAGAAATTCTAAAAAAAAACAATAATAATAATAATGGGTGTATTCATGAATATCTCGATTAGCTGTTAGATAAAAGTACTTAATTGATAGTCAAATTGTCTGATCTTTACTTTTTCAATGATAAGGCGGTGTAAATCCCACTCGAATATATATATATATATATATATATATATATGTGTGTGTGTGTGTGTGTATGTATTTATGTATGTATGCATGTACTGTATATGTATATGTACAGGTAGATAGATAGATATTTATATACATTTATGTGTGTTTGTGTGAGTGTGTGTGTGTGTATATATATGTGTGTGTGTGTGTGTGTGTGTGTGTGTGTTGTGTGCATATATATATATATATATATATATATATATATATATATCTGTGTATATATATGTATATATATACATACATGCACACACACACACACACATACACATATATAGATGTATGCTTATATATACATATATATATATATATATCGTTCTCTCTTCGGCAGATCTCCACTATTCGGATAAACAAAAACATTTGGAACGAGATGATAGCTCCGAACCCGAACAGTCTTCAATCGTCAACCGAAGGCTTAAAACAGGTGCTGGAGAGTCGCCACGCCTTCATGATCAACAAAGTTTATTTCTTGAGTAAATTCTTCCACTGCGGTTTCTACATCCTTCCTGGCGACTACTTCCTCGTTGCCAAGTCCTGGCCGATGCGCAGAGGTTCCCCGCTGTTCCCCGTCTTCAACCACCAGTGAGATATTTGTTACCAGTATCTTTGTGGCAACGGTATAGAAGACTCAGCTTAAATGCAAATAAGTGAGCACAGACGGAACTAATGCAGATTGTAGTTGTATTATTAGAGTCCACTTTGCAACCCCTTTCAGTATGATCGTGATGGCGGAGTCGGGTGTGGTCGTCAAGTCGTCCCGGAGGTGGATGCCTCGAGAGGCGTCGTGCGAGAGCAACAGCGTCGACGCCATCGGCCTCGCCACCGTCATGACGGCCTTCCTGCTCCTGGGCTCGGCCGCGGCTCTGGCCTCGGTCCTCGTGCTGCTCGAACGCGTTTCTTATAAAGAAGGTTTCTCTCGGTCTGTAGTCCTTCTGTAATCGTCCGTCTAATAAGATAGAACGACTGAGGACTGAACAACTGGAGCAAGCGAGCCCAGTTCATGGCGAAATCTAAATAAAACAACAAAATGCAAACAAATGGATTAATGATTTCATGAAATTTCTTAGTTGACAGACATAATTTTAAGAACGGGGTCAGGCTACTTTTACATGAATTAGATAAACAGGTTGAAAGTACGAAAGGAAACAATTTTTGTGTGTGTGTGTGTTTCCGTACGTAATTCTGACTTATTGTAGAATTTAAATCCTACGACATCAGTATCAATATTACTTAGTTTATATGAAAAATAATTATCGATACGACAAAAATGCTATGAGTGACGTCCTTCGGCTCTGTCCTTTTAAACTGATATGAATGTACACTAACCCAGAAGGCCTCTCCAGAAAGAGAGAAGCTCACGGCTCTTCGCAATACTTCGGTCACAATAAAGCTGCTAAAGATTACAGGTCTTATGTTTTCTTCCTAACTAAAACTGATCATAACAAAATTGATAAATAGATATAGATATACATATACATAAAGAAGTCAGGTCACCGCAAGCTTAAAATTCTACCATGAAAGTAGTAATACATACATAAGTTTTCAATCTGAAGAAATTCTAAAAAAAAACAATAATAATAATAATGGGTGTATTCATGAATATCTCGATTAGCTGTTAGATAAAAGTACTTAATTGATAGTCAAATTGTCTGATCTTTACTTTTTCAATGATAAGGCGGTGTAAATCCCACTCGAATATATATATATATATATATATATATGTGTGTGTGTGTGTGTGTATGTATTTATGTATGTATGCATGTACTGTATATGTATATGTACAGGTAGATAGATAGATATTTATATACATTTATGTGTGTTTGTGTGAGTGTGTGTGTGTGTATATATATGTGTGTGTGTGTGTGTGTGTGTGTGTTGTGTGCATATATATATATATATATATATATATATCTGTGTATATATATGTATATATATACATACATGCACACACACACACACATACACATATATAGATGTATGCTTATATATACATATATATATATATATCGTTCTCTCTTCGGCAGATCTCCACTATTCGGATAAACAAAAACATTTGGAACGAGATGATAGCTCCGAACCCGAACAGTCTTCAATCGTCAACCGAAGGCTTAAAACAGGTGCTGGAGAGTCGCCACGCCTTCATGATCAACAAAGTTTATTTCTTGAGTAAATTCTTCCACTGCGGTTTCTACATCCTTCCTGGCGACTACTTCCTCGTTGCCAAGTCCTGGCCGATGCGCAGAGGTTCCCCGCTGTTCCCCGTCTTCAACCACCAGTGAGATATTTGTTACCAGTATCTTTGTGGCAACGGTATAGAAGACTCAGCTTAAATGCAAATAAGTGAGCACAGACGGAACTAATGCAGATTGTAGTTGTATTATTAGAGTCCACTTTGCAACCCCTTTCAGTATGATCGTGATGGCGGAGTCGGGTGTGGTCGTCAAGTCGTCCCGGAGGTGGATGCCTCGAGAGGCGTCGTGCGAGAGCAACAGCGTCGACGCCATCGGCCTCGCCACCGTCATGACGGCCTTCCTGCTCCTGGGCTCGGCCGCGGCTCTGGCCTCGGTCCTCGTGCTGCTCGAACGCGTTTCTTATAAAGAAGGTTTCTCTCGGTCTGTAGTCCTTCTGTAATCGTCCGTCTAATAAGATAGAACGACTGAGGACTGAACAACTGGAGCAAGCGAGCCCAGTTCATGGCGAAATCTAAATAAAACAACAAAATGCAAACAAATGGATTAATGATTTCATGAAATTTCTTAGTTGACAGACATAATTTTAAGAACGGGGTCAGGCTACTTTTACATGAATTAGATAAACAGGTTGAAAGTACGAAAGGAAACAATTTTTGTGTGTGTGTGTGTTTCCGTACGTAATTCTGACTTATTGTAGAATTTAAATCCTACGACATCAGTATCAATATTACTTAGTTTATATGAAAAATAATTATCGATACGACAAAAATGCTATGAGTGACGTCCTTCGGCTCTGTCCTTTTAAACTGATATGAATGTACACTAACCCAGAAGGCCTCTCCAGAAAGAGAGAAGCTCACGGCTCTTCGCAATACTTCGGTCACAATAAAGCTGCTAAAGATTACAGGTCTTATGTTTTCTTCCTAACTAAAACTGATCATAACAAAATTGATAAATAGATATAGATATACATATACATAAAGAAGTCAGGTCACCGCAAGCTTAAAATTCTACCATGAAAGTAGTAATACATACATAAGTTTTCAATCTGAAGAAATTCTAAAAAAAAACAATAATAATAATAATGGGTGTATTCATGAATATCTCGATTAGCTGTTAGATAAAAGTACTTAATTGATAGTCAAATTGTCTGATCTTTACTTTTTCAATGATAAGGCGGTGTAAATCCCACTCGAATATATATATATATATATATATATGTGTGTGTGTGTGTGTGTGTGTGTATGTATTTATGTATGTATGCATGTACTGTATATGTATATGTACAGGTAGATAGATAGATATTTATATACATTTATGTGTGTTTGTGTGAGTGTGTGTGTGTGTGTGTGTGTGTGTGTGTGTGTTTATTTATTTATTTATTTATTTATTTATTTATTTATAAGTGTTCGCAATGGAAGACAATATTTGTCGTAAATCAATTTTACTTTTGACAAGGAATCCTTTTGTGAGAAATTTAATAACGTCTCGACCGTGAAAACAAACTTGTATCAATTAACGTCGTTGACTAAATAAAATCGTAGGTTACAGATAGATAACCTGCAAGCGTGAAATCTGAAGCATGAATAGAAAAGACCCGCTCAGCCGATAAGATTTCCCTTTTGTGTTGACTTTCACAGTTACTGGAAACTATGCTAACTACGGTGACATGCTTAGTCGATCTGCTTAATTAATGCTTGGAAATATTATTGCCTTTTTTTTTTTTTTTTTTTTGTCGTTATGATAATGATATTATTAATAACAACAATAAAAGAAGTCGGTAAGTTTCCAGTTCTCTCTAACTAATCTACAAATGATATTAGGTAATAATAAGGAGACTGGCAATATATATAATTTTGATAAATATTACACTCGTAAGAAAAGTGGTTGTCCTTAAAGGCCCTATAACATGCTTCTCTGGCGTTTGCTTTGCTGATTAAGGAAATATAGGTGGATATTAGAAGGGAATAATACATCACAATCAACAACACAAAGGAATCGCCATCCATCATAATGCTGCTGATTCAGACTGGGCACAAAAGTCATTATTCAGATCGATGGATAGAGGCGGTCCGGCCGGTCATGTTACCGATTTTAGCTTCAATTCCTTCTGAATTAAAAGAGCAGCGTAATTTGCTTTTCTGATTTTATGAACTGAAAGAACTGAATAACCAAATATTCGTATTCTAGCGATCCTTTTTTATGCATATTTTTCCTTAATCTTGTTCATCAAGTCGATCACCGATTCAAAATATTATTTTCTAATTATTTCCCTACTACGCCCAAGGGGGTAAACATGGACATTGATTGTGTAATCAAAATACAACATTAATATCCACATTCTTAAAGATGTTTTGTCGACCCAGTAACGCGCAGACGCCCGGTGCTTATTCAGTGGGGTTTCCCGATTGACATAGCAGTCCCTTTTCAGCCCACGCTAGACACCCATGGAGCTAAACCATTTGCGGGTTTTCTTAGCCTTGGCCGCGCTAGTTTCCCCCGGGGCCTCGTCTAGCCCAGCCCAGGAGAAGAGAATCAGCTGTCTTGAAGGAGAATGTGACATCACTTCTTTCTTGACTCACTACGTCCATCTTCAAGGATTTACCAGCGTGCACTTCCTACGGGAGCACAACGGTGAGGGTGAGGTCTTCTTATCCATGGCTGGTATTCTTTTCGTTTGTTTGCTTGAGAGAGAGAGAGGGGGGGGGGGGGTGTATGAGTGAGTGTGTCTGTGTGTGTGTGTGTGTGTGTGTGTGTGTGTGTGTGTGTGTGTGTGTGTGTGTTTGATGGATGAACTGATATTTTGCATTATAGTCAGACAGCCTTTCGATGGGTTTTGAGACAGATAAAGTTGAAACTATTGCAGACTGTTCGAAGCGGTCCTATAAAATACTAAATCAATTTGACAGCATAGTAGACAAAGCGAAATGGTCGGACAAATGACGTTCATAGCGACAACAAAAGATACACACGCCAGTATGCCAGACAATACAGTAGCAAATAACACCATTACTTCGACAAGTACAAAAAAACGGAATTACCCTTCCATGCCCCTTCGTCCACGCAAAGGTTTAGTTCTGTTGTTCATGTTCTTCTGTGGGGAATCTTATATATTTCGATTTGCGATTTTCCTATTCGTATTACATTTTCATTGCTATGCATGTCTATATTTATATCGTATTTTCATTGCTATGCCATACATGAGGTTTATCTTCCTTTTATCCGATTTTGAAGTGAAGATTAAGGTATATTTATGCACAAACCAGTAGTAATTTTAAATCAATGACGGAGGGACCAGTCTCTTTTTATTTAGAAACATCTTACGATCTTCTTTAATATTATTGCTCTTCAAAATTGTGCTCTCTCGTAGGTAAATAAGATGTGCATCTTTTGTCAGATATTGAAGCAAATAAATATGTACTGGCTGTTACCTTTTGCAGATCACACATACAACTCTTAATGTGGGTGCGTGTGTGTAGGAGATAGAGAGAGATAGATGAATAGATAGGCAGGGAAAGAAAGAGAGACAGTGTGTGTGTGTTTAAGTTTAATTGTTTAAGTTACTATTGTATGATATATTGAAAGTACAATAATGATTAATCACCGATAGATATCATATTGTCTATGATATGTATGTTGTCGTGAAGTATTGACTATTGGCAGAGCACTCTCTCTCTCTCTCTCTCTCTCTCTCTCTCTCTCTCTCTCTCTCTCTCTCTCTCTCTTTCTCTTTCTCTTTCTCTCTCTCTCTCTCTCTCTCTCTCTCTCTCTATATATATATATATATATATATATATATATATATATATATATATATATATATATATATTTACATACGTATATATATTATATTAAAAGTATATATACATATTAAGAGAGAAAGTGAAAAGCACCCACCGTGGTAACTCGGGAAATCATTTGGCGATGTAAGTATTGGCCTTCCAATGTGTTTACTCTAATGTAAACAATATGTGAAGGTGTTTACGATTCAGTAAGGAGCTATTACGTTATTATGCTCTAAGGCAATAGTAATTTTTCATGAACTTGACCGCAGATCGGGAAGAAACAGAAATTATGAGACGGAAATGCCCCAAACTAATGTTGTACACTTCTCTTACATGTATACGCACACATATACATAAACTTTCACATACACCACACCTACACGCACCAACGCACGTACCCACACATACATACACATCAGCATACATGCACTCGCGCACGCACACACTCTCGAAGATCTATGCCAATGTGATATGAAACTGTGAATCCATGGGCCAAGAACTGAATTGATTAATGATAAGAGCTATATTATATTGCGCTATTACACTGAAAAGCCAGCCACACCAGTAAAAACACCAAAGCTTAATTTTTATTTGATACCCTGCTCAGTGCCATTCATATTTCATGACCTCACCTCTGAGATTCCCTTCTGGCCAATTGCCTTGTACGTAGCTCGGCTCACAGCGCTATCGCAAAATGTTAAATTGTAAATGTTAAATTAAGAGGCATTATGCTTTGGAAACGGGAACTCGGTGACATTAACTAAAATATGGAGGCGTTTACCATGGAATCTATTGTATTTCTCTGTCCGGCATGGCCTCTGCAAGCCAGTCAGCCGCGACATTTTGAATACAGTCCGCTTTAAAAAGGACCCTCCTCCTTTAAATATTAGGGGGAAGGTTCTCGAACTGACATAAAACCAAGCTATGTTAATGAAGGATAATATGCGAAGAAGGATAGAGAATTACGAGGCGAACGAAATTGCCTTTGCCAACCACCTCCGGCATCATCGTGTAAACGACAGAAAACGGGCCATGTTGATACGGATCATAAGGATAATCGTGTAAGTAATAAATGTGCATAACCTGTCTGTCTAACTACTTCAGTGCAGCGTAGTTACATCTTCCATAAAAATAAAGTCTGCAGTCACATGAAATATGATTTCGGGCGTAAGTTGTAAGCGTAACGTACGAACAAATTGGCGGTCGGGCGAACGAATTTAAGCAGAATTATAATATAATTTTCATACACAAAACAAGAGATGATACGCGCGTGTGTCGGTGCGTGTCATTCTTTGATATCATACTAATTGACTTCAAGTCCGTACTCACCTGAGATATGATTCCAGGCATAAAATGCTCAACTTACGACAAAATAAAGAAACTTCAAGTCTACAATTACATGGAATATGATTTCGGACACAGACGAAATACAAACAGAATTGATATATAATTATAGACATAGAACATACTATGAAATGTATACGGAAGGTACTTACGGTCATGTATTGCGAGAGAGGTGTTTCGTACGACCCATAGTGAGGTAGAAGCATGGCGCTGATAACCGCTATCTCTCGTGCCTGGGAACTGTAATAACAATGATATTAACAATGAGATACTTAATGATTTTCCAGCATCCTTAAAACTGATTATGCCACCATTTTGGATAACCCATGACCAACCGCCACATTCTGGAGGACTGATTTGGCGTCCTCAAAGCCATCCTGAAGAATCACCTCAACGGCTTAGGGGGAGGATGTTTTATTCCTGTAGGCAGGAGGGCGGGTCATAGTCTAAAGGTTTCGAGTGCAGACACGTTTCGAGGCTGATAGGTTGGATGAGTAAATGTTTTATAATCGTGTTTAAGAACTGTTTAATTGTTCTTGATATTAGTCTGTGCCAAGGCATTTTTGGTCATAAGGTCGTCAGGAAAAACATATTTATATTGCAACGTCTGATTCCCTGATCTCGATATTTATGTATTTGTATATCTTTCCTCCATAATTAATGTCTAAAAAGGGACATGTCTGTGATTATAACGTAAAATATAATTACTATATTTATTTTCTACATCAGAACATATATACTAGGAGACTAGTGCATGTATTCCTATTTATTTTTTTATTCATAGTAATCGGAATTTTCGTCTGTCATGCGAGATACTTCTGGAAACGGAAAGAAAGATTTTTTTTTATGAGCTCGATTCATTTGTCAAATTGATATAAATGTAAATATGTGTGTGCGTGTAGATATAGACCATAGATATAGACAAAAATATTATATTATACTGGCATAGATGAATAGCAACGTTTTAACAAGTATGTCCCTGTAGATCAGTGGTTCTTAACATGGGTGGGGTGCTCAGGGGGTGCAAGCCCTTGGAAAAAAGCAGTAATTTCTCTAATTATCTTAGTTATTCTCTTCACGAGAACATGGTCAAATACTGGAAAGTTGGATTTTAATGCCACTCATTAAAAAGACTAACAACATACTTATAATTTTCTTTAAAATCTGGGAGGGAATTTTATATACAGATGCAAGGGAGGGAAGGACAAATTCCTAAAGGGGGCTTGCTAGTTAAAAGGTTAAGAACCACTATTTCCAATTCGTCTAACATCCACTTCCTGTCTCCTCACAGACAGCATCCTCTGGGAGCAATGGTGGTCCTTAATCTATCGTCGCTTCCTTAGGGCGCAGAAAAATGCGTACACGGCTCTCAGTTCCCTGGCTGACCTATCCAAGAAGGCCGATCGGCAGATCAGGCGAGGTGGAAAAGGTCCCAGTGAAAACGCTGTAGTTCTGGCAGGTCTCTTTACCGATTACGATTTCCAGGTTCTAAGTAAGGTACGACAGTGCTTTGTATCGTTCGAAATGTAGACTGTAATAGCTTTCGCGAACCATCATGCAAAAGATACGGTTGCTGTGCGGTTCTCACATTCGCTTAGCCCATAATTAGGAATACTTTGATTTAAGAAGAGCGGAAGTTGTTTGTAAACTTTTATAATTCTTTTATGTTAAACCAGGTACTACACAAGAGCCATTTGCGGGCCCTCCACTGGTTGTTCCTGTGCCTTGCCCCTTGCTGGCCTAACCTCGGATTCGTCGAGTTCCCTCTTGACAATATGGTGGGTAGTGTAAAGCGTGTGCATTTGCCAAAGTACTTTAGATTCCAACTGCTGACATGGTGTTCCAATCTTATTATGATGCACGCGCGCGCGATAGTTTGTGTTATGTGTGTGTGTGTATCCATATACAAGTATATATATGGACAAATCATCCCATCAAAAGCGTCGCTCACAGGCTGTCGTCGCCGAGGTCGCCAGCCTGCGTCCGGGCGCCGAGGTCACCTTCTGGGACGTGTATCAGCCGGCGCCTCACCTGCCGCAGCGAGCGTCGGTTGTGAGGCGCTGGCTCCTTCCCGGCCCCCTTTGCCGCGACTGCGCAGACCACTCGAGATCCGCAGTCGATCTGCCGGGGCGCTCGGCACAGGACCTCGGGAGCGGCAGCGTCGGGAGTGCCAGCGCCGCTTCGGGCTTCCTGAGGGAACCGTGGGCGAGGAGGACCAACCTCACGGGGCTCGTGGTCAGGTGCACCACCTTGCCGGTAACTCGGATGGTCTTTTTAAGAAAAAGATCATTCTTATCATACATATCTATCTATCTATCTATCTATCTAACCATCTATCTATCTACATTGTTTTTTCCCGATCACTGACAATGTTAGCATTTTCGCACAAGTTCGTATATAGTAGCCCTTTCATTCTTCCTATACATACGTGGTCGTGTAAATGCATGAGTGCATGGGATTTCCCCAGGGCGCTCCTCACACCTACCTGCTGGACAACCCAGAGGGCGGCGTTAAGATCACAGGCTTTTACGGCGAACTCTGGGACGCCGTCAGAGACATCCTGAACTTCACGTGAGGACTTCAGGTTTCCCTGTACATTGAATTTACATTATTCTTATTACTTTTGTTTTAAGTAAATTCAATTGAAAAAAAACGCTGCGCTAAGACGTTTTGTCACATTTGTAAATCCCAATGTAAATTCCTCTCATTTCATTAATACCTATCCAGAGAGCGGTGCACGCGACCTCCTGACGGCGGCTGGGGCGCCCTTCGCAACGGCTCCTGGACGGGGATGATCGGGGAACTGGTGAAGGGCGAGGCAGACGTCGCGGTGGCGCCCTTGGACAAGACCTACATTCGGTCCCTTGTGGTCGACTATCCACATCCTCTGTCGCTGGAAGGGTAGCGTCTCTATCTCTCTATCTCTCTCTATATATATCTGTCTCTCTCTCTCTCTCTCATACTCTCTCTCTCTCTCTCTCTCTCTCTCTCTCTCTCTCTCTCTCTCTCTCTCTCTCTCTCTCTCTCTCTCTCTCTCCCTCCCTCTTTCTCTCTGCTTATCTCTGAGTTTCAGCCTTTAATATTTGATAATATTGCATATTAGCTATTAACATGCCATCTGTGTACCTCCATAGAGTATATAAATCGTTCAAAATGATAGATATTACTCTAACTTAACAGTACTAAACATAAGGTCCATACTTCAATTTTACTATAATAATGTCGACGATGCAATATATCTATGTATACTTTGGGAATTTTCTTAACCATCAGAGGTCCCTGTCAGGTACGTGATAGTCATCAAGCGGCCCCAGGGATCCAGCAGCACGTGGAACAGCTACCTCAGAGAGTTCCAGCCCTGGTCGTGGTTCGTCCTGTGTGCGGTGTTGGCCGCGCTGACAGTGGTCTTAATATTCCTGAAGAGACTTTCACCCTACGAGACCGCCATGCCTGCGGGGGACGCGGTCTTGGTCACCTTTGCCGCCTTGAGCCAAACCGGTAATATATCAAAACAATTTTGAATGATGTGTATATGTATGTAAATGTATAGTGCATATGTTTATGAAATATATATATGTACACACACATACACACACATATGCGTATATATGTGTATATATATATATATATATATATATATATATATATATATGTGTGTGTGTGTGTGTGTGTGTGTGTGTGTGTGTGTGTGTGTGTGTGTTTATTTATTTATCTATATATATATGTATACACACACACACACACATATATATATATATATATATATATATATATATATATATGTGTGTGTGTGTGTGTGTGTGTGTGTGTGTGTGTGTGTGTATATATATATTTATATATATATATATATATATATATATATATATATTTAGGTATATATATATGTATGTGTGTATATATATATATATATATATATTAAAAACAAATTATTGTTTCCAGGCACTGTCGCGGTCTTCAACAGCACCTCCAGTCGAATATTACTTATCTCATTGTACTTAACGTGTGTTTTAGCGCACATGTTTTACACGTCGTTCCTGGTATCGGCCCTGACCGTGAACAAGGTCAGTCTGCCCTTCAGAGACCTCCAGGAGATGTACGATAAAAAGACCTTCACCTTTGGTTTCCACGGCGGCGGCTCTCTGGAAGATTTCTTTAAGGTGAAATTATTATGCGTTTATATCTATCTATCTATCTATATATGTGTGTGTGTGTGTGTGTGTGTGTGTGTGTGTGTCCTCAACTCTCGCAAAGGCAACTATTTTCCAATAGATATCTGTGATAAAATCACTATTTTTACCCCTTAGGAAGGCATGCCGACCAGTGTTAACATGCCACACCTTCTTTACAGATGTCCCATATTCAAAGAAACAGAGACATATGGGACGAAATGATTGTCCCTAACTCGAACAGTCTTCAAAAGATGGAAGATGGATTAAAACAGGTGCTGGTGGGGCGCCACGCTTTTATGGCTAACAAAATCTTTTTCTTGAGCACCCTCTACCACTGCGGTTTCTACATCCTTCCGGGCGACTACTTCCTCGTTGCCAAGACCTGGCCGATGCGCAGAGGTTCCCCGCTGTTCCCCGTCTTCAACCACCAGTGAGATATTTGTTACCAGTATCTTTGTGGCAACGGTATAGAAGACTCTTAGCTTAAATGCAAATAAGTGAGCACAGACGGAACTAATGCAGATTGTAGTTGTATTATTAGAGTCCACTTTGCAACCCCTTTCAGTATGATCGCGATGGCGGAGTCGGGTCTGATCGTCAAGTCGTCCCGGAGGTGGATGCCTCGAGAGGCGTCGTGCGAGAGCAACAGCGTCGACGCCATCGGCCTCGCCACCGTCATGACGGCCTTCCTGCTCCTGGGCTCGGCCGCGGCTCTGGCCTCGGTCCTCGTGCTGCTCGAACGCCTTTTCTATAACAAAGGGTCCTCTCCTCGCTCTGTAAATCCTTAGTTTACAAGTTATCATCAAATAATTCACAAACATGAAGAAGCTCAAGTCAACTTGGTGGAAGTGAAGTTCTATCGAAGAAAACTACTAATGCTAAAAATAATTCTAATAATGTTTGTTGAAGCTACGACAGCCACTATCCATAGGCTGACCTCACTTCAGGAAATGTCAATATAAGGAATGTTAAAAATCGTAGAACTGACGAATTTATCCTGAAACGTGTGGGCCATTTACATTTACATAACACCACGTTATGCATACATAGGTGGTTTACGGTGTTTTCAACTACGCAACAGCTTCAGGATACCATGATATTGACTGCAGCAACAGTTATAACTATCATATGTCATCTCAGCAAAGAATATGCAATGTGCAATGAAACATTCGGTAAATAAATAATTCCGATCAAACACTTATAAGAAAAATGCAAACATTTATTAACAATCAGATTTTAGTATTGATTCCACCTTCTCTTCAGAAATTACCGTTTTTTCAAATAAATGTGCTTAATTGTTGTGGGATTGAAACAATTTTTATTATTGTCTATGTATTGGCGTATATTTATATGCATTTCATCAAGAGAATTATATGCATATGATATACTAAATTGTTACTTATACATGTGTGAATATGTGCATGTATTTGTATGCATGTACTTATACGCATATATAGATAAACTGAATCTATTTATAAAAGTGTTCAAATATTAAATAATCGATATATGACCTTTTCTTTTATTTTAATTTTTTTACTGATCCTGTGGAACTGTTGTATAGATAACAAGATAGGAAGGAAAATCACAGTAAACCAAAAATGTAGTGTCAATACCAAACACTACGGTGAGTATTCACTACAAAAATAATGATCAGAATGGTTATCAGTATTGTCATCTTCATCCTTATCCATTTTTATTTTTTATATTATTGTTATTATT
>NC_061839.1:15411277-15413777 GCF_019202785.1 Penaeus chinensis
TGGTGTTAATGATGCTTATCGTTTTTCATTTATTTTTATTGTTTCTCCTCTTATTTTTACATTCTTTAACTTCAACTGTGACTATTAAAACAACAATACAAGTTCGATCGAAATACATCAGGAAAAGTAGCAGAAAAACTGTCTAAATATAAAGATCTGGAAATTGAGATTACGAAAATGTGGGGGATGAAGACAATAACAGTGCCTGTTGTCATCGGAGCACTAGGAGTAATCATTGGCAAGATAACAGGGAACATCAACATCACAGGACTTCGAAAAGGACTGTCTATCGAATGAAGAACAGTACTATCTATTAGAGCCCAAGAACCTGGATTGGTTTAGGCGCTGTTGGGGAACACAACAGAAGAATCAAGAAAAATCGGAGGTAATATTAATAGTAATACTAATAATGATAATGATGATATTAATGACAATAGTAATAATAATAATGATAATAATAATAATGATAACTATAATAATAATAATAATAATAATAATAATAATAATAATAATAATAATAATGATAATAATAATAATGGTAATAATGATGCTAATAGTGATGATAATGATAATGATAATAAACTATACCCTGGTCACTTAACTTTGGACACTGTATATCAGAAAAGGATATTTCCATTGTATATTCAAATTCAAATCCTAAATTTAAAAAGTTTATTCCATTAAAAAGGTTATTACTTTGCAACTTCTATTTAGGGACTTTAATTAAAACCAGATAACTAGCGGCTTAACTGTGTATAACGACCTCAGCGTTCCCTTAAAGTCATTAGTGCTGTTGTTAACTGCAGTACAATTGTATGCGTGTTGTTTGTAATAACAATGTCTGATGACTGCCTTCAATGGACAGGATTATCAATAAACTCAAAAGAAATGTCTTTATCCATGTTGTTCTACCCTTTTCATTGGGCACTTATTGAAGTAATTAAACAAGAATTCGCTCGGGAACCTCGCCTTCAATAAAGGCTCCCTACAGTCATTATCACTATTATTTTCATTGTCGCACAGAGTAACAGTAGCAAGATCGTCCGCTTTATAAATATCAATATTACTATTACTGCAGTCATACTGTAGTAACCCTCATGTTTCCTCCGTAGTAAGGGTCATGTAAACTGAAACATAAGTTATGAGAGTGAGTATACCATATGAATAATGAATAGTTAATGCTAATGTGGTTTTCAAGTTTCAAGCTGTATATATAAGACGCTGGAAATTCAGGCCCTTCAAAGTTAAATGATTCTCGTTAGTAGTCATCTGCCATGTAAAGAGTATATGCTATGGTAATAGAAGCTTCCACTGTAATTGTATTGTCAGTCGAGATGCCACAATGATGAAAATAAAACATTCGGTAACTACAGTCATATTGGTGATTGATGTTAGTACTTCATCAACTCAGCTGTAACTAAGCACATATATATTTGATGAACAACAGTAATTTGTCAAGGAAAAGTGAGCACTATAATTTTTTCTATGTGGTATGCGTACACATTGCTTAGTAGCTAATAAAAACGGGAGTAGTTCGGATAACCAGTAATTTATATGCGAGTCATGGTAAACGAACACGGAATCGTTGAATGCATTCATTAGCATCATCAAGATGATAATCAGTTAAGATTCCTTTTATGATTACCAGTATGTTTTGTGTTGATACTTGTATCTTTATCATAATTATTATTTTTCTTTCACTTTTTCTCTCACCATCTTTCTTTCATTACTTCTTTCGCTATCTGTCTCACTTTTTCCCTAGGCCCCTTTCTTCCATTTTCTCTCTTATCTTTCTCTTGCCTTATTTCTTTCATTCTTTGTCTTTTTCACACTTCCTTCACAATACATGCTTCGTATGCATAAGTATATTAAACCCAGCATTGCTCTTTTCTTACTTTCGAACTACGCATGTAATCCAAATTCTGGGCGTGCTTTGGGAAAAAGTAGTGATTCGTTTACTCTTATCTTAAGGGATTGGACGTGTCTCTTATAGGATAGGCGTTCGAGCAGCACGAGGACCGAGGCCAGAGCCGCGGCCGAGCCCAGGAGCAGGAAGGCCGTCATGACGGTGGCGAGGCCGATGGCGTCGACGCTGTTGCTCTCGCACGACGCCTCTCGAGGCATCCACTTCTGGGACGACTTGACGATCAGACCCGACTCCGCCATCGCGATCATGCTGAAAACGGAATGGCTATAAATAGTAATAACTACGTCTACAGAAACGAGTAATGGAGAGGGGAAAACGAATTACCTAAGTGGATAAAGATTTTGGTATGTGATAGAATTTTGGAATTCAGTGTTTACATATATGCGGAAAATATTTTTGAGTTTGTGTGTATTAATCTAAGGATTTCATCGTGATTATTTGTAAGTTTCCAAGGACAGACAATATTCCTGAGCTTGATCTCCAAAATTCAAGAAAAAAATGTTACCCGATTTACTTCGCAGACCAAAAAAAAAAAAAAAAAAAAATTATGATGACACCGACATAAACACATCT
>NC_061839.1:15428777-15431277 GCF_019202785.1 Penaeus chinensis
TTTATTTTTTGTGTTCACGTTGTTATATTTGTGCTCACAGTGTGTGTATTTGTATGTATGTATGTATGTATGTATGTATGTATGTGTGTATGTGTGTATGTGTGTATGTATGTATGTATGTATGTATGTATGTATGTATGTATCTATGTATGTATGTATGTATGTATGTATGTATGTATGTGTGTATGTATGTGTGTGTGTGTGTGTGTGTGTGTGTGTGTATGTATGTATGTATGTGTGTATGTGTGTATGTATGTATGTGTGTATGTATGTATGTATGTATGTGTCCATGTATGTGTGCATATGTGCATGTATGTATGTATGTATGTATGAATGTATGTATGTATATATATGTATATATGTATATATGTATATATGTATATATGTATGTATGTATGCATGCATCTATACGGTATGTGCAAATTTTGTTTTGTTTTTTTCTGTTATAAATATTGAGCTTCATACTGTACACTATACAGCCGCCACGCTACCACGCTTATCTGAGTTTCATATTGATGATTAGTAAATGCCAAATATAGTGCTTAGTTATCGTTTCTAGTATATTCTTAATGTTTCCAGGCACTTAAGAAGTTCCATCGCCTAATATCAAATATTGTGGATGGAAATATGCAATATTATTTCGTTCAGTGTGCAGTGCAGTGCGATTTTCTTTTTGGCTAAAGTTCAAGGCATAATTCAAACTATAAAGTAAGTTTTAGAATGGCTTACAAGCTAGGAGAACTGTGTGCAATATTTAGCATTGCAACTTCTGGAATATTTTTGACAGAGGTTTTCATCTACGTTTTACTATACACTTATCAACAGTGTAATCTAGCATTCACAAAAAACAAAAAAAACGCATTAGGAAAAAAGATACTTCAGTCAAGATTTCATAATAGTCGCTGAAGGATGAGCTGTTCATTCTACATTGTTTAGATATTAATTTTCCGTTTTCTTTCGTCTTTTATAAGGTTTTAGACTGTGAATAGTTTATATTCCCTCAAAGGTAATAATCATTCGAAATCCAATTTGATATGCCATTATCAGCAACCACACGTAGTTGATAAAGTACTTAATCAAGCAGTTAAAAATGTAACAAGAAAATAAAAATAATAATTTATAAACATCGCTAGAATCTCTAAAAACATTCCAAGTAGCGCGTAGAAAAGATATTCCTCACATTTTTTGCTGTACAACCATCCAGACGCTAACATTGTTTGGCAGACAATGTTTGGCCTTTGAGTGATAGGTACACCAGCACAAAAGACTCAGCTTTCCATTGATAACCTCAGGTATGTATTAAGAGGAGAATGGGTTATCGCATGTTAATATAGCGACTATATGCCGGTCCTTTCAGAGACGTGACGGCTGGCGTTTTCAATAAAAATATAGGTATTGATGTTACGGAATTTATCATCATAATTATTGGTCAGTATCTTTATTACTATAGAAGCGTCTCTATGACTATAAAAATGTTAGGAGATATGATGGTAGTAGTATCATATATAGTCATGTTTTCATTGTTTCCATTATTATTATTATCATAATTATCATTATTTTTATCATTATTATTATTATTATAATTATAATTATGATAATTATTATATGTGTAAACTATGTGTGGCTGCTGAAAATGACATTTTATATTGGATTTCGAATGACTAATTCCGTTGCGGGAACATGGACTATATATATATATATATATATATATATATATATATATATATATATATATATGTATGTATATATATATACATATGCATATATATATGCACATATATATGTATATATAAATGGATAAACAGATAAATGAATACGTAAAAAGAATATAAATTATATATGTATATACATACATATATACACTACTCAAAACAATGAGGGGAACACTTTATTTTTGGGATATCACAGACGCATTGGAGTTTTCCACCCAGCTAGTTTGCAACCTTAGCGACCTGTGAATCAATTTCACTGCCTTCGACCCAAATGTAATAAACAAGGTCTAGACAGGACTGTCAAAAGCGAGCCAACCCCCAAATCTGGAGTGAGTTAGCTAGTGGTAGCCACGACAATTTTGTGCTCCTGACTTGCCGAATCGTTATTTCTTTCTTGGATTTTCTGATCATTTTGACTCTCTTGCAAGCATAATGCGTTACCTCCAGCCTTGTGAAGTCGCAGTCCAGCTGCTGGAGGATGGGTCATCTGTACGTCAGGTGGCCAGAAGGTTCAGAGTGTCTCTCAGTGTCATCTCCCGTGCGTGGAGTCGCTTTCGAGAAACCGGCCAGTACTCAAGGAGGCCTGGACAAGGCCGAATAAGGGCCACCACCCAACAACAGGACAGATTTCTCCGTATATCTGCGATGCGGTCCAGGAGAAGCACTGCAAGGTCCCTTCAAGGAGACTTTCAGCGGGCCACTGGAGTACGCATTTATGACCAGACTGCCAGAAACAGACTCCACGAGGATGACATGAGGGCCAGGCGTCCGTTGGTTGGGCCGGTTCT
>NC_061839.1:15438777-15441277 GCF_019202785.1 Penaeus chinensis
ATATATATAATTATATATATATATATATATATATATATATATATATATGTATACATTATATATATATATATATATATATATATATATATATATATATATGTATACATTATATATATATACATATATATATATATACACATTTTATATATAGATAGATAAATATACCTATAAATACTAGATATAAATATATATATATATATATGGATACAGATAAATAGATAAAGATAAACAAATATAAGTACACAGATATATAAGACCATTATAACACAAAAAGCAACTTTACCTGTTGGGTCACTGAAACTTGGGATATTGTACATACACACACTCTTTGGACCAGATAAGACAACTTTTGAATTGATGACCAACATCTGAAATGAATATATAGCTGTCATTGTCTGCACTGTTTATCACTGTATATTTGAATACAAACTAAAATGACTATATTTATTTTTGTCTTATATTTACATTTGAAAAACTATATTCCTGACCAGTAAAGAGAGGCAAAGTAGCCAACCCAATTTTTCCTACCTAGTTGGAATGATGAAATTTTCAGGCATGATGTGTAAAATTATGCATGATCACTAACATTATGCAATATCATTTTGAGTGACATTATGCATTATTGTACTGAATGAAATTATGCATTATTATCATTCTGAGTGAAACTATGTGTTATTACTAACTTGTAAAGTCTATGCACAATAATGTACTTATAATGAAAATTATTCACTGTAAGAAAAAACTTTATAATCTATGTCACATAATTACCTGCAGTCTACTATTAGAACAAATCAAACATATTCTATATGGAAACCTTTAACCCAATGCCGTCGGGGAAAATGAACAAAAAATGGGGAAAATGCTGTGCCCATTTTCTATATTTTTTGTGAAATGTCTGCTCATAGATGGCTCTGCTAGTGCTTAGCCACAAAGGAGTCAATTAATAGACCTTGTGACCATACGTGATTTGAATTGGCGGGAAAAACGTGTTTTTTACTAGTGCTAAGGATATCGATGGTGTTATTTTTATTATAAACATTATAATTATTATAATGTTTTTTAATATTAGTAACAGCAAAATAAGATAATGTAAAATATTTCGTAAATCAAAGAAAAGGGTGAACGGGCGAGACGGGCAGTACTCCTAACTGGCTCATTGGTGACTTAGTAAAAGTATAGCCATCTATGTGTATAAACAATCAAACAAGTACTAACAGTGGGCAAAGCACGTGTCTACCCGTCGTATCCGTCGGCAAGGGGTTAACACCAAAAAAAGAATATTTATCCAAAATCACACACAATGACCTCAATCTATCAATTAGAATAGCAATAAAACATATTCAGTTTAGAAATATTCAATAATCCTCACTCACACTACCTCCTTTGTCCGGTCTGGAGTATAACCAGCAGTAATCTGTTTGAAGTCTCTATCCTTCGTGAGGCCAGCATCAGGACCCGCTGTGAGCTTTTCTGGGACACTCAGTTCCCACACCTCATGGGTATGTTCTTAAATGTAGAAATAATAATAAAAGCAATTAATATAATAATAATATCAATAATGATGACGGTGATATGCCAACTAATATAGAAGCAACAGCTTATGCCTATTGAATCCTTAACCCAATGTCTCGGGGGAAATTGAATAAAAAATGGGGAAAACGCTGTGCTCATTTTTTTTTTTTTTTTTTTTTTGTGAAATGTCTCTGCACATAGATAGCTCTGCTAATGCTTAGCCACAAAGGAGTCAATTAGTAGACCTTGTGACCTTACCTGATTTGAATTGGCAGGAAAAATACATTTTTTACTAGTGCTATGAATATCAATGTTATTTTTATTATAAACATTATAATTACTATAATGTTATAAACATTAGTAACAGCAAAATAAGATAACGTAAAATATTTTCGTAAATCAAAGAAACTGGCTCATTGGTGACTTAGTATAAGTGTCGCCATCTATGTGTAAAAACAATTAAACAAGTAAACTCACAGTGGGGATACACATACACGTCATACCCGTCGGCATTGGGTTACTATCAAATCCTACTGGTACTAACATAAGGATTTACATGTATATGTATTTTATCATTCATTGAAAAATTTCTGCCATATCAACATCTAAGGCCATTAACAGCATACTCAAAATATAGCGATAGGATGGAGCTTGGGTTGAGTCCCAAGTATAGCATCATGATAAAGTATTATGGCAAAAAGGTAAAATTAAGTTAATGACTAGGATAAGTAGACAGAAGAAGGGGATGAAGAAGAGAAGGAAAAGGAAAGGGGGAATAGAAAAGACCATGCAAAATTAAATCAAGGACAAAGTAAAAACTGCTAACCCAGACTATGGAAAGAATACAGAGTAATAGTTTCCTTCATCTTCTTAAAACAAGGTGTTCTCAGACCAAATATATATAATGGCGTGAGAGCACCTATGGACATGCATGCCCTCACAGCTGCTATGAGCTTAAGATTATATGGAAAGTTTTAGACTGTTTCAT
>NC_061839.1:15446277-15466277 GCF_019202785.1 Penaeus chinensis
CACGTGCTTTAATCATACTAAACACGAACATTTAGTCTCATTAGTATTGTGAGTAAGTGAATATATGCTTCCGGTGAGGTATCACCCCCATATAATTATCAAGCCTTTGTTAATTGCAAAACAGGAAAAAAAGGCACAGGTGAGTTGTAGTGTAACGTACGTATATATATATATATATATATATATATATATATATATATATATATGTTTGTGTAGGCGTGTAAAGACCAATATATCCATTTCAAGATGATTCTCTTTTAAAATATATCATAATATCTTATTGTATTTATCAGTCGCTATGTGAATTTTTATCATGCATATACATATACATATATAACTTATACAAGTGTTGCTGTATGAATATACACTGACAGACACATACAGCAGGTAGACGCAACATCTATGCAAAGTATTAGACTTTAGATAAATGCTTAGCTAGATGGATATAAACATTTAGATGCTGAATCATCAATTTTCGCCCAATAATTCCAGAGCAGTGTATCATCAAACAGCGACGTGCAATTTCGTTTCCCTTCGAATCCAGGCTCCAGCAGCTCAGGCAGAAAGGTGAAACACAGGCTGCGCCCCGACTTGAAGCAGGATCACCAGGTAGTTTACCACGAGGCCACAGATCTGAGAAGTTCACGAAATGGGATAATTTGTAACTGGATTTCAGTATAAACGTAGATACATAGGCGAATAAATAAGTGAATGAATCACTCAGTAAATAAATACGCGCGCACGTGTACATGCATACACACATACACATGTACATATGTATATATGTATATATGTGTGTGTGTGTGTGTGTGTGTGTGTGTGTGTGTGTGTGTGTGTGTGTGTGTGTGTGTGTGTGCATGTGTGTGTGTGTGTGTGTGTGTGTGTGTGTGTGTGTGTGTGTGTGTGTGTGTGTGCATGTATGTGTGTGTGTGTGTGTGAGTGTGCATGCACACACACACACACACACACACACACACACACACACACACACACACACACACACACACACACACACACACACACACACACACACACATATATATACATATATGCGCGTGTGTATGTGTGTATGCGTGTGCATGCACAATGTATGTATGTGCTGTGCTGACGAAATATCGTCACCCCCCTCTCGAAACTTATAAGAAGATGGTCAGTGTTTGGATGTGTTCACTGTCATCACAGAATCACCATATGCTCAGTTAAGGACATTGCACATGCATGCTAGAAAGTCATATAAGAAAACAGCATAACAGTAGGATTCTCACCAAGCAAATAGTGGAGTTGCCAAGCTTATAGTAAGAGATGTCGAACTGAGACACAGCTTCCAAGCTCACTAACAAATGGAATACCTGGAAACAGGTTCATTAGAGGCTATAAATTCGCCATTATTGTTATTATTATTATCATTATCTTTATCGTTATCATTATCATTAATATTATAATTATTATTATTATTACTATAGCTATAATTCCTATGATTATTATAATTATTACTTTAGCTATAATTCCTATTATTATCATCATTATTATTATTACTATAGCTATAATTCCTATTATTATTATTATTATCATTATTATCATTATCATTATCATTCTGATTGTTATTATCATTATTATCATTCTGTTACCATTATCGACATTATTACTATTATCTTTATCATTACTGTTATCCTTATTACTACTATTACTATTATCATTATCATTATTATCATCATCATCATAACTCATTATTATTAGTATTCATTATTATCAATGTTATTATTTTTGTTATTATTATTGTTGTTATTATTATTATTATTATTATTATTATTATTATTTATTATTATTATTATCATTATCATCATTATTATCATCATTATTACTATCATTAACATTTTCATAATAATTACTATTATTATTATTACTGTCATTTTTATCATTACTACTTTTTTCATTACTATTATTACCATTATCATAGTAAAACGAATAATAATACAGACAATAACAGTCAACTAATTAAAATATTTTCTCAATAGCAACATTAATAACAGTGCAAGCTCTTTATGTTTCTCTAGTCGCAACTGAAGTGCTTTCCGTGCAATAATCTGCGTCCTTTCAACCTACCTTAGCTTTTATCTCCGAATCCCGAATTGGAGTTACTCCTTTCTTTAGTATTGCCATTGTACTTTTGACCTGCAAAGACAATCAGTAGGTAACTATAGTGACTAATGGTATGTCGGTCGGTTAGAATTTTTGGTAAAGGGAAGCAATTTTGTCATACCATTCCATTGGGGAAAATAAAAGGAAATTATATGTGTGTGTGTGTGTGTGTGTGTGTGTGTGTGTGTGTGTGTGTGTGTGTGTGTGTGTGTGTGTGTGTGTGTGTGTGTGTGTGTGTGTGTGTCTGTGTCTGTGTGTGTGTGTGTGTGTGTGTGTGTGTATTTGACAAGAATTACTTACCTTGTTAGTAAAATACTGCCCAGTTTTACAAATGTGGGTGATGAGCGTCGTTAGCGTGACGAAATAGCTGAACATGAACCATGACCAACCATCAGTCATTATAGAATAAACGATAATAATCAGCTGCAATGCGTTCCCGATAAGGAAGGCTGTCACTGTACTGCTGAAGGAGTTCGCAGCCGCTATTTGGAGATCCTCGATCTGCAACGAGCTTACGCTAAATGGTGACAAGAACATTGTGTGCGGTAAAATTAGTTACATGGGTAAATTTACAGTACATCTACGATAATATTGAAACCCACCTTTCTTATGCGCATTTCCAGGACATATAACTCATCATCTAGACTGACTTTCTGTCCGAAACTTGTCTTCGAACTCCTCTCATATGGGCATGACTCTATGAACACTTTTACTGCGTCTTCTAAGTAGTGTGCTAAGACCCTGATCACCATTCTGAAGGTTATGATGCATATCATTTCTCCAGAGGTTACAACAATTCCCAGTAAGGCTGTTTGTGTGAGCATGGTGAGAGTAAGGATGTTATAGAAGTAAACGGCTTTGATCAAGATCAGCGCTGCTGCCAGTACAATGGCAAGGGCAGAATGGTAGTCATTGCTACAAGATAGTTTCGGGGATGGGACAAAACTATAAAAATCTTCCATGGCCTGGCTCAGCTGTAACAGAAACCCTTTTAACCGTGTGCTGTTCCAAAGTAAGATCGTGGGAGAAAATGCCATTATAAATTCCGAAATGAACGCACCCACGATGCTACTTTGGGCACCTACGTTACTGGACGGCCATGTCTTTCGGGTGACCTCCGGCAAAACGAGAACAAGAACTCCAGTGCCGGTTTTGAGGAAGACACACCACAGCAGCAGAAAGGCGCTGAGGCAGGAATGGCGTCCGTCCTGGGATCCCATGTATTGGTATGGGAACGATCCATGCAGCTGAAGAGCAAGGATGAAGGGACGTAATGCCGAAGAAGGATATTCCATCATAACAACGCTTTCCGGTGTTGTCAATTCTGTAAGATGTCTGTGTGACACTACTTCATAACCTCAACTGGTGAATAGAAATATTAACAGCTAGAGTGCCTGAAGACCATCATTTTTATCCGCCACGCAGGTGCGCTACTGAATATATAATCTACCATTCAGTTTGGTGTCCAACAATATCATAATTAGTGCAGCCCCAAGGTTATGGGATCTATAATAAAGTTGTCAAGGCGTGACAGCCTGCACCGGTCCTACGCCCCCCCCCCCCTCCTCACATACACCCAGAGACAAATACAGGGCTACACACACACATGAATAAGTGAATTAATAAATCAAATAAATACATGTATTTGTGTTATATAAGTACGGGTGTACATGTATGTACACACGACAGAAGTTAAGATTTGTGTTGTTCTCAAGCTGCCTTCCCTCTGCTGTCGCGTTTTGTTTCTCTTCCCTAAATTATTAAATATATTAGCATAGTTCCCCTGTGTCTTTACCAAATGGTTAATGGTTAATGCTTTAAACAAATGAATGTGTTAGACACCAAAGGTCATATAGCACTGTGGTGGAGTATTGTGGTGATAGAGGTATAAAGAAGATCGTTATAGAACATAATGTCAAATTTCAACGGTCATATGACATTATGAGCATTATCCTCACTGCTGTAAATGTTTAGTTCCAGTGCTGCACATTGTTTTGTGGGACGCCTTCGAAATGAGGAAAAAAAGAGGCAAATATGACACAGAAGGTGCGATCATTAAGAAAGGACTTTATGAAAACGCCAACATTTCCGCATATACCATTGGAGTACAACTGTGCAAGGATATGGTGCCATCATGTGCTGTTATATGCCTTTTCTAGATTGAATCACACTGTACAATTGCTGAGGTGATTTATTTCAAAATAGACAACGATGATCAGCTGCGCTTCGACCGTAACGAAATCTAAACTGATTTAGAGAGATAAGGTTGATATTCAAGGTACCATATTAGCAGAATAATAACCATCCTCTCGAGTAGTTTCCATACACAGCTTGTAAGTACTATGGGACGTTAGTCTTGAGAAAGGGTACCAGGTTTGTTTGTTTTTACGAAAGGTAGTAAAAGAGCTTCACGACAGTGGGGAGGAAAGTTTCTGGTTGCCCATTTGTTATTGTATATAGATACAAGGAAGGACAAGGAAGTAGGTGGAAGATATTGTAACATACAGTAATGTTTACCGTCTGGGCCTTTGTCAATGTTGCTACATGACTGTAATGCATAATATAATTCAGAAGAAGACATTATAAGATTCTGTGGAGGACAGGGAGGAGATACGCTCTAATTTTATGGGAGATGTGAGGAGAAGGGTGAGAGTTACTACTGGCCTAGCTAAAATAGACACCAAGTTCAGTAGATACTTAAAGAGATTTCAGAGATGAGGCAGTAGTGGATATGGAGGACAGGGACAGAATATGGAGAATGTTTACTTGATAGTTTATGGATCTGACACCAGAATGCAGACACTGGTGTCAATAATGTTATGGATGATTCATAACTCCACAAGCTGTTTGTGATGGAGTTGCAGTGTGCAACGAAGCTGCACTCTTTGAAATGGTTGTATAGGTTGCATTTAGAATATTGGTTGTAAAGTGTAGAAGCATGCCTGGAGTGGAAGATGATGATGGAGGAATATCCAAGAGTAGAGAGAAAGAGGCAAAGGTATGCCAGTCAGCTCTGTCAAAGAACCAGTGAAGAGGGTTGGGGAGTCGGACAGAGGAAGTAGGAGGAAGGAGAATAGGAAAGTGATGATTACAATTAAGGTGGTCTAGAACTGAACAATGGGAATCTAAACAAAGGGAAAGAGAGCAAAGAGAAAGATCAAGGCATGAAAATGATTGGGTGCGCATATCAAAGTGAGTGGGATGGTTTGAATTTAGGAGGATAAGGTCAACATTTGAGAGAAAGTGTTCAAAGGAGGCACCTCAGGAGTGGAGTCACCCCAAAGAGTGTGGCACCATTCAATATCTGTCTGGCCTCTCATATTAAAGTGAGGCCATTTTTGCACCTGAGAACTGCTACCTGAGACTCAAACTTGTAAGCCGGTCATGACCAGGTTGGGTACATAGAGGGCAGAGGCTCTGGATCAACAGTGCTTTAACCCAATGCCGCCGGGGAAAATGAATAAAAAATGGGGAAAATGCTGTGCTCATTTTTTATATTTTTGGTGAAATGTCTCTGCACATAGATGGCTCTGCTAGTCCTTAGCAACAAAGGAGTCAATTAGTAGACTTTGTGACCTTACATGATTTGAATTGCCGGGAAAATGTATTTTTTACTAGTGCTATGAATATTGATGGGGTTATTTTTTATTATAAACATTATAATTACTATAATATTATAAACATTAGTAACAGCAAAATAAGATAACGAAAAATATTTTCGTAAATCAAAGAAAAGGGTAAACGGGCGAGAAAGGCAGTACTCGTAATTGGCTCATTGGTGACTTAGTACAAGTGTAGCCATCTGTGTGTAAAAACAATTAAACAAGTAAACTCACAGTGGGCATGGCATACACGTCATGCCTGTTGGCATTGGGTTAAAGAGTGGCCAAAATGCCAACATTTCTGACACTGACAGGGTGGTCTAACAGGCCAGGATTCTCCTCCTATATAGACCACATGGGAAAGGTCATGTCAATAAAAGGTAATCTTATGGACTGATGGTGGCCCCCTGGGGAATATACTGTAACACTGTATTGATACTGCATCATAGTCTGCAAGGCAGGCAAGTAGGTCATCTTCACAGTCTGAACAATTTTTGTCGTAAACAGGGCAATCAGCTGGGATGGAAATAGTAAATGTATTAATCTAACTGCCCCGGATTTGTTCTGTCCCCTGTGTCTAATTATGAATATTGATGCATACATATGGCTCCTTATGTGCTCAGCTGGCAAGGAGTCTATCAGTAGCCCTGATTTCCCCATTCCTTGAATTGGCGGGAAAATGTGTTTTTCTTATTAATACAGGAGATATCAATACTGTTATTGTTGTTATTAATGTTATGATTATTAAATTGTTACTACAATCTTGATAACATTTAAGACAATGAAATGATGCAAAAGACCCTTTCCAAGAGTTGAGGAAAAGGGTAAACAGGTGATATGTGTAGGACTAATACCTGACTCCTCGGCAACTAAGCACTTGTAGAGCCATCTATGTGTAAATACAATATATAAACTTCTATTACATTGGACATGGCATCTATTCTTGCCATATGGGGTGATTGAGTTAAGGGAGGAGTGGGGTTGGGCACGAATGAGATCAACGAAAGTAGACAGTGTTTTGGCTTGGGACTCAGATGGAACTATGACAAGAAAGGGGCAATCAGGATGATTGTTGAGGGAAACTCTGATTACTTGCTTTAGATGCCATTATTGGAAGAGGTGGGTATTATCAGAGTAAGGGGTTGTAGGCAGAATCACTAAAAATTGGCCCCACTTGACTGGGAGTGAGGAAGGAGTGTCTTTTGAAGGTTGAGTTATGACCTGGGTAGATGATTTGAGACAGGTCAAGCTGACATCGCTTGTCAAGGAGGGGGTGTATAATAGCAGTGTTCGGAGCCATAATCAAAGGAAAATCAGGGGTCGGTAAACCATAGGAGTTAGTTTCAGGGAGTCTAGTTGATAAAGGGGCAAGCCTCAATGCCTCTATTAAGGGTATAAAATCTTCTTAACTGGCCATGGTAAACCTGAAATATGTGAGGAAGATAAAAGGTCCACCCCTCAGGGTCCCCATGAGGGGTAAAACCTAGACAAATAACCAAGGGAATACTGTGTCCATTGCTCCCTGAGGCTGTTCATGACTGGCACAAAGTCAGCCATTTGTCCTTTCAACATGGCTCTCACACCTTAGGAATTGGACAGGGGAAGGGTTGGGGAAGATAAGAAAAGGAAAGGGGAACAAGAAAAGACCCTGCAAAATTAGTTGAGTTGATTTTTTTTTTTAGTTTTCTTCACCTGTCACCAAAGGGTTGTCATATAAGATATAAATTATGGACTGAATTAGGTTAACAAAAGACTTGTTTTGGAAGGCATTTTAAATCACGTATAATTTATCTGATTTACATACTAAAAATATATTTGAAAAGGTGCCCTCTTGAAGATCACCAGTAACAAGAAAATATACATAGTAGCAAATAAAAAATAATACTGCATAGGGCAGCCATGCATACCTGTAAATACTGTGTAAAAAAACACAAAATAGTATCTGATAAGAATAACAATGGCAAGTAAATGATATATATATATTTTTTAACTAAAATTAATAATGCTGGCACTGCCTCACACACACACACACACACACACTTTTACCATATGCAAATAAAAAAGCAAATCAAAACTTCCCCAGATTGAAATATGGAAGGTGAAAATTTTATATTTATCTAAGCCAGACTGTTGTGCAGTTCCACTTCCTTGTTAAATTTAATTTTTGTGCCTAATATTTATATCTGCCAAACAAAGTTTCCTATCAAACACCCTGTGAAAAACAGCATATAACATAAAACATATACATGTAATGAAAGCTACAACCACAATCACACACACAAGGCAATAGCTACTTTCTTTTTCATAAAAGACTGGAATGACAAAGTAAATCAATTATTTGAAAGAGAGGCACTTCTTCAGATTACAACAGTTTACATTAATGAATAGGTACCACCAGAGCATACATATACATACATAAAGAAAAGTTGTTTGTTCATTATATATCATATAATCAAACCATTTCATATTCTCAAATGTACTTTATTCACCTCTTTGTTACATGAATATTTTAATGGTGTGTCATAACAATCTGTTAACATAGCTTGACACAGGAAATCCTTTTGAAAAGTTGTAAAAATACTAATTACTTTACTTCTACCAATGCTATTACAATCAGAGAAGTTAAATATAAATTATTTATACAAAAATTTCACATCAATAATGAGATTTGATAGGTTATGCCATTCTTCACTACACTGTACTACTTGGGGCATTGGTTGGGGGCGTGCGGGCAAACATGTTGGTTACCTGAAATATACAAAGTGGTGAATGTTAAAAGTGTTTCTGATACTTTTTGTTCCCTGCCATATGTATTGGTGACAAAGTGTTTTATTTTTCCTTTATAATTTAAACTGCTATTGATGATTCTTCTGTTAACATTTGACCTGTTATCAATGAGATTGCAATGCCTCTATGATACAGCAGAGATCTATAATATCTTAGTTTTTCTAAAGTGACAATTTATACATATTGTGCAGTTTTCATTTTCTTATAATTTCTGTTGATACTTACACTACCAAGCATCTGCTTCTGCACCAATCCTGTGGCCATACTCTTCATTGATTCTGTAAGACTATCAGACTTCCCAAGTTTACAACGAACATATCCATACATGTTGCTTCCACTCAAGGTAAGGGCAATCAAAACAATTACCTGAAAAGAAAATAAATTCTATAATATCTTCAGTGTTTCTTCTTAACATAACATGGAATTATAAGTAAATTTCTTACATAAATCGTAAAGCCAAAAAATCCTTTACATCTGAACAAAAATACAAGACTGCTCATATTACCTCAAATAAGGAGAAAAATGTTTACCAGCAGGATTATACATAAAGTTATTAACCCAATGCCTCTGTGACAAAAATGAAATAAGCTACAACATGAATAAGAATAACAGAATATGTATACATTACCAAAATCTAAATATTTGTGCACTCTTCTAACAAATCTATAGTCTAAGTGAATAGTATGTGCCTACTTTTCCGGCCACCAAAACAGGCTGATGCCTCTGCACTCAGTTACTGTTGGAGTGTTAATTATTGATTTACCATCCAGACTCATTAACCTATTGCCACCGGGGAAAATGAATAAAAAATGGGGAAAATGCTTTGCTCATTTTTTAATATTTTTGTGAAATGTCTCTGCACATGGATGGTTATGCTAGTGCTTAGCCACAAAAGAGTCAATTAGTAGACCTTATGACCTTATCCGATTTTACCTTTCCTTGAATTGGTGGGAAAAACGTAGTTTTTAATAGTGCTATGAATATCGATGGTGTTAATTTTATCATAAACATAATTACTATACTGTTATACACATTAGTAACAGCAAAATAAGATAAAATATTTTTGTAAATCAAGGAAAAGGGTAAACGGGCGAGACAGGCAGTACTTGTAATTGGCTCATTGGTGACTTAGTACAAGTGTAGCCATCTATACACAGTTAAACAAGTAAACTCACGGTGGGCATGGTATGGCTGTACATGCCATACCCATCGGCATTAGGTTAATGAATATTGGCAGGTGCAAACCTACCCAATGCAAAGTGTTAACATGTGATGCTAAATAAGAAGATAGAATAATAAAAAGGAATAAAAGCAGCAGACACGCTGCTGATACTGAGTGCTTAATCAATGAACTTATAATGCACAACAATTCATGCACATCCACCTCAAATATTCCTAATTCCTTTACAAGAAACCTGGTTGAAAATGAAGATAAGATGGCTGATATAAAAGGTAATGATTCCCTCCCATCTAGCAGTGCACAGCCCAACCCTTGTTCCCATTGGTTCTGCCACACACCTCTAAACTCACATGCTGTGGGTAATAATTGTACTGATTCTCACTTGTCTTAACTTTCCTTCAATAAAAATGTAGGGATTACTTTTTTTTTACCATACTTTACAAATATACATACAGACTTGTGCTTGAGTTAATACTGGATATCACAGCTGTGGTCCACAAAACATACTTTTATGTATTCCTATGGGATATTGTGTATCAATATTCATAGTAGTTCATACTGATGACAAAATACAGAGATTCTCTGTATTTCTATGGAGTATAAGGAAAAATTTATGTAGGAAAATTAGAAGATTAATGAGGTCAATTATAAACTAGCCATAAGTCTAAACGAAATAAATTAAAAGCACACTTCTAATACGTAAAAAAATCCGCAGCCTAATTACACTGCATATTGTTATATATATACACAGTTACTTCCTTGCATCCACTTAAACAGACAACAGTCATTTGCATTTTCTTTTGTGCCAATTCACATGTATTTTCAGATACTAATCCTTTGTAGGAACATCCTTTCAGCTACTTAAATATCACCCAAGTGAAGCATAGGAAATATACATTTGTGCCACTCTCTATGCTTTTGGCTCCAGTATACATACTTTTTAGCAAAAGAGGCTGAAAAGTGACTTCATCCCTACTTTTGAGGGGCTACTAAGTCACCAATGACCCAATTACAAGTACTACCTGTCTTGCCCGTTCACCCTTTTCATTGATTTACAGAAATATTTTATGTTATATTATTTTGCTGTTACTAATGTTTATAACATTATAGTAATTATAATGTTTATAATAAAAATAACACCATTGATATTTGTAGCACTAGTAAAAAATACGTAATTATAAAGCTTATAATAAAAATAACACCATCGATATTTGTAGCACTAGTAAAAAATATGTTTTTCCCGCCAATTCAAGGAAAGGTAAAATCAGGTAAGGTCACAAGGTCTACTAATTGGCTCCTTTGCAGAGACATTTCACAAAAATATAAAAAATGAGCAAAGCATTTTCCCCATTTTTTAATTTTCCCCGGAAGCAATAGCTTAACAAGTTTTGCTAAAGTTAACACTGGTAGCCTTGGAGCCAATTTGCTAGTAATTGGTACTTTCCAGTATATAAATTTGTAAGTGGAGAACCAATTTAGCCTAAAGTATCTGGGCTAATTGAAATTCTGCTAACTACAATTCCTTTGTCTGTGTTCACACTGATATACCTTCTTTAGATCTTTGATCATACAAGTATATATCAGTAAAAGCATCTTTTCACACCCTGATAGCTCCTAATTTCTACTACCCTCTTCAATATGGACCCATCAGACTTTATCTTATGGCAAATGTTAAAATTATTACCTAATCCTTTTATTTATTTCTCTCTGTAACCAATCTATTGTTTTAACTGTTTTACTACAATGGTGGCCTGTATAAGGAAGCAAACTACTTAAGATCTTTAAAATCATTATGGTTTACAATTATGAAAAAGGACATATCTTTAATCCACAATATATATCCACACTTATGAAATCACTCTCTCTACTGCTCCTCCAAATAAGCACTGAAAAACATATATCTACATTTCCTAATAGATTTCTCATTCTTAAGTATAGAAACCCTAACACAGAGTTACAGAACCAATTACTTTTACAATTATCCTTATAACAAAATAAAGAGTAACTATACTTCTATATATGAAAAAAAAAGAAAAAGATAATAGAATGTTAGTCGACTATCTATGATAAACAGACAAAACAAAACAGAAAAATACATTATTTATACTTACAGCCCACTTGAACTTGAGTGAAAAGATCGCAATGAGAAAGAGGATGGACCAAAGAACTGGGAAGGCCACAAGGGTAGCCCAGAAGACCCGCACTTCAACTGGCGACACTCGACCCTGAAGACCACCCTAACATCAGGCAAACGCATGTTATGGACAAATTTTTCACTAAATTCAATTACTATTGCTAAAATCAATCTCATGGTTACAATTAATTTGGCCAAAAAAATTAAAAGTTTTATAGATGAAGAAGAAAGAAAGAAAAGTAAAGAAAAGAGAAGAAAAAAAAAGAAAGAAAAAGGTCAAAGTACATTTGACCTAATTATCAAAATTGACCAGATATGATAGCTATATATTTATCCATCTATTCCTCTCCATTAAATCTATTTAAAAAATTCAGACGAGTTGAGTTCTGATCCTGAAATTTACCTTTCGAGCTTCAAATACCCAATGACTCTTGCCTTCCTCATCAATGTAGTTCCACCATCGGAGACCAACCATGAGACGCCCTGTAAAAGGAATTACTTTTTATTAGAAAGGCAACCAAATATGCCTTCATGTATGGCATAATCAATAGATGCCAAGAGAAACACATATATATGAGAACCTAGGAAACAGTTGGCCAAAGTTATAAAATAAAAACATAGGCACATTCATATTTACATAAGTGTATGTGCAAGTGTGTATGCATGGGTGAGTGTGTGTGTGCATGTACTTGTATATGTACCTGTGTCTGTACATGTATGTATGTATATATATATATATATATATATATAATATATATATATATATATATATATATATATATATATATATATATATGTATATATATGTGAGTGCCCCCCCTCTCTGTCTTGTGCTTGATCGCATGTACGAATGCATGTCTATGATCAGCTTACCTTTTGGTAAACAATGGAAGTCGAACAAAATGAAGCTGAAAACAAAGGGAATGAGCAAGGAACAAGGCCAGACGAACTTAGAAAGTGTTGGGAAAGAAATAAGAATACAATATCATAAAAGGGCTAAGAAAATACAGAGAATATACTGACCTGTAATATTTTTCACAGTCCAAAAGTCCATTGAAACCAGCAGGACAATGGTCACAAAAGCACCAATAAATCCACTACCATACCATCCACAAAACAGGTAAACCACCAGAGCCGACACTCGGAATATCAGATGGAAAAGTGTAACAACTGGATGCCTGCAATGAAAAATATTCATCAAGGCTTTCTCCTTTTGTCAAAATATAGAATAGTTATATAATGTAATTCGTTCCTAAACACTGTAGATATATTTATTCAAAATGAAAGACATCAGACAGACAGAAAAAATGTAACAAAATGAATGAAAGATGGAAGTAGAGGAAATAAATCAATCAAAATTAAGCACTTACTTGAGCTTTCCTTTTGGCTCATCTTCTTCTCCAAAGCCAAGTGTGTCATCATTGTCTAGAAGAGGTACCTAAAAAAAGTATCATAATCTCAATAAAGGTTTAAAATAAAATAATGCAATGTAATAACTAGACTACAGTAATTCATATCTTTTAGCCAGAAAAAACTAAACTACAGAACTGCTAAACGATGTAAAAGGAAAAGCAAAAAGACATTTGAGTTGCTTTTTTGAATGGTGTTAAATATCAGAAACCAACCATAAATATATATCTCTAACTAAGTTCTCCGATTATTCCTCTAAATTGGGATGTCTTAGGCTGGAGTATACTGAACAAATGTAGAAATACCAGTCTTTAGCAGAAAGCACATCAACTAAATAAACCAACTATCACGATGCAAAGAATGACACAACGTAAAGTCAAGTTGAAAGGTCCTATAAATATTCAAGAAGGACCATTATTTCATTTTTTCGTATGTATTGCAAGAGAAGCATACCAAAACTGTTAAAAAATAATAGAAAAAAAAAAAAAATCTAATGGGCCACATTGTTTTCTTTGGCTGAATGAAAATGGAAAATAGGGGAAAAAAAAAAGAAAGAAAGAAAAAAAAAAGGAACTGAAAAAATGTTATAACAGGTAAAGTACAATGAAATTATATATGCTGAACAACTTCAGGTTACTTACATGATAAGATTTTATCTAACTCACACACACACACAAAATATACACATACATATAGAAATGTGTAACAGGTAAAGTGCAATAAAATTATGTATGACCAACCACTTCAAGTTACTAACATGATAAGGTTTTATCTAATTCGCACACAAAAAATATATAAATACATATAGAAACGTTAACAGTCTGTACTACACAGACATCTCCCCAGGGTCATTGATGATCACTCCATTGAAGTGTCGTCTTACAGTAAGGTCATGATCCTGAGAAGCTGAGACACACTAAGCAGAATACATCAATTTAACCACATGCCACAAAGACAATGATTCATTTAGTTGTATAGAAGCTGAAGGTAACACGGAATAATTGCATACTTAGTCCTCAAATCAGTGACTATAAAAAAACTTTTAAGTATTGTTTATCATAAGGTAAATATTTCTAATACATCTTAATAAACAGTACAATTACAATAATTTGAAAAATAAGAGGACAACCCTGTCTCCTCCAAGAAAAATTAATAATAAAAAATGAACAACAATAAAAAAGCAAAAACCATAACAATGATGACAAAAACAAAATTAATGAGTTATACACACTTGAAATTAGTACCAAAAAACACTGGAAGAAGCAATATTAAGCAGCATTGAATTATACAAAGTAATACAGTCAGGCAATATAAGGCATGGGAGTATCAGCAGGGAGTTGATAAACAGCCAAAAGCAGAAGATAAAGACCGTTTTAAAAAATTACTACACATGCAACATTACATAGGATAAAAAAGATTAAATAGGTTGATAATTAAGAGTGTGTGTGTATATGTATGTGTATGTATGTGTGTGTGTGTGTGTGTGTGTGTGTGTGTGTGTGTGTGTGTGTGTGTGTGTGTGTGTGTGTGTGTGTGTGTGTGTGTGTGAGTGTGTGTGTGTGTGTGTGTGTGTGTGTGTGTGTGTGTGTGTGTGTGTGTGTGTGTGTGTGTGTGTGTGTGTGTGTGTGTGTGTGTGTGTGTGTGTGTGTGTGTGTGTGTGTGTGTGTGTGTGTGTGTGTGTGTGTGTGTGTGTGTGTGTGTGTATTAATATATACATATACATAAATATGTACATATACATGTATATATATATATGCATATATACATATATATATACATACATACATACATACATACATGCATAATATATATATATATATATATATATATATATATATATGTATGTATTTATGTATGTATATACATACACACAAATACACATGTATAAAAAGGATGACTTCAGAAAGCTTACAAAGACTAGACTAACTTCGTACTCAGAAAAAGGGTCATTTCATAAATAATAAATGCCACTGTTTAGGAACTCCTGAAGATATCAAATCCAAAAAATTAGTATTGACAGTCTGTTCTATCTTACTGCAATTTGGATAAATAAATCTATAAACATACAATGTTCTTATAGAAGCAAAACTCATTTTCATCATCTTCTGTGGATGCAAATATCTGTGGCTGGAAGATGTAAGCTGCAAAGCTCAAGTGTTTTATGAAGCTTAGCTCCTTTTTATAGTAACTAATCATAATTTCTTGGCAATCAGTAATCTGTATTTATGATAGATGCACAGAGACTATGAGAGAAAAGCAAAAAGCAACTTTTTGTGCTTTAACTGTGATAAGTATTAAGTTTTATGACAACCTAAACTGAATGAGAGAGCTTCAGAAATTAAAAATTCTTAAAAAATGAAAATTTGTTGAAATATATGATTCATCTTTGCCATATTTTCAAACTGTTACCTTTTTCTCTGTCTATCTATCTCATCCTATGTTATATTTTTGTTTCAAAAAATTACAAAAAAAACAGTAATGATAAAGATAAAGTAAAATATAAACAACTGCAGTACATCAAAATAATTACATCTATCAAATACATATGCTAAAAACATATTTTGTTTATCAATTTGGCCCTACATCAGCAGCATTAAACATGATGCATGCAAACAGTAAAAAGCATCTAAATATACACAATACAATCATTTACCTGATCAAGATCTTCCCCATACATTATAGAACTCTAGTAATGAAAGGAAACAGAAAACATTAGTTTGACTTTTTAATGTATAATACTACTTAAATTACCCATTCCATCTACAACAATGTCACTCGCTCTTCACAGCCTCAACAGTGAACCTGCCTATCAAAGGAAAGCCTTGCATTTGCTTTTCCTGTGATTTTTAGCCATGACAATGTGACTTTTTCTCGAGTGCACATAGCACACGCGCACACACACACACGCACACACACACACACACACACACACACACACACACACACACACACACACACACACACACACATACAAATTACAAATTACTATGGCTTTTTTTTTAAAAAATCACAGATGGCTCCACATGTGCTTGGTCACCAGGATGCTAATTATAAAAGCCTTCTTGGCCTCAGCTACTCCCTTAAAAAGGTTTTGTTTCTTTTATCATTACTACTCTAGATAATGTTACCTTCATCATGATAATAATATAAATATTTTTTTTCCTGGATATCAAAGAATGGTGAGGTCAAATAAACCAAGCAATTAATTCTTTGGCTGATAAAAGACAGTGGACCTATGTAAGTGTAAAATGTATACATATATTTAATAATCAACCAAAAACGGAATTAAAACATAAATCAAAACCTGTGTGAATAACAAGTCTACAATTACTAATTACAACTTCATAATATTAATGATATCCTAGTGAGCCTAAAGCTGATTTACAGGGAATAATAATCTAATGCATAAATAATAAAAATGAATATCTCTTCAAAGGTACGTTGTGAGGACCTGCCTATGAATATCAGTTTCCTTTAACTTTGACGATTACTTCCAAGCTCTGCTGTGACACCTATTTCTTGGGAGCCTAAAAACTTGCTTATGTCGTTTGGCTTGATGGCTTTCATAAAAGTTAGATTTCTTTGTTTCCTTTTTACTTGAAACTCTCTTAGTAAAATAAAGTGCAGGAAAATGAAAATGAAAAAAAAAAAAAAAAAATGTTGATAATTATCATAATAAGAATAAAAAGGGTTATTACCTTTTATCACCACTTGGAATATTGTGATAAGCTACACATTGCTATGCCACATATACAGGGTTAATAAGCTTTATACACATCCAACAAAAGTACCAGTATATACATTTAGTACAAAATATAAAGTTAATATAATAATAATAATAATAATAATAATAATAATAATAATACATGAAAATATAATATATATATATATATATATATATATATATATATATATATCCATATACATATATAGGTATACACATACATATACATATATAGCATATACAATATACATATATATACATACATATAACTATACATATATAGCATATACATATATATATACATACATATACCTATACATATATAGCATGTACACAGACACATATATATATATATATATATATATATATATATATATATATATATATATATATATATATATATATATATACATACACATACATACATATATACATATATATAATATATATATATATATATATATATATATATATATATATATATATATATACACACATACATATATTTACATATACATATACATATACGTATACATGTATATATTATATATATATATATATATATATATATATATATATATATATATATATATATATATATATACATATATATATATATATATATACATATATATATATATATATATATATATATATATATATATATATATGTATATATATATGTATATATATATATATATATATATATATATATATATGTATATATATATATATATATATATATGTATATATATATGTATATATATGTATATATATATATATGTATATATATATACATATATATATGTATATATATGTATATATATACATATATATATGTATATATATACATATACATACATATAGATATATACCAAAGACATAACCAAAATACTTACTCCACTATTTTAATACAAGCTTAACCCCAAATTGACACACATGGCATGTATGTACATACCATGCCCACTGTGAGTTTATTTTATTAATTGTTCTTATATATAGATGGTTCCACAAGTACTAAGTCACCAATGAACCAATTACAAGTACTACCTTCTAACCTGTCTAACCTTTTCCTTGATTTTCCATAATTATTCATGTTATCTTATACTGCAGATACTAATGTCAATAATATTCTGGTAATTATCATGACTATAATAAATATAACACCATCAATATTCCTAACTTTATTAAAAAAAAAAACCAAAAAAAAAAAACAATTCAAGGAAAGGTGAAATCAGGTAAGGTCACCATAGTTGACTATGTTCAGACATTTCACAAAAAAATGATCAAATGGGCACAGCATTTTCCTGGTGGCACTGAATTAAATAAATATTTTCATCTTTATTTTCTATTCCTGTTCTTTTTTTGTGATGTTTGTAATGTAAAATCAATAGAAAACTTAAGAATAGAGTGCAGGAAACCTGAGTCAAAGTTATCCAAAAATAATCTAAATCTTTTGGCTATGTAATGTGAACAAGAAGATTCCTTTATAATTTCGACCACAAAGTAGTTTATACACAAATTTCTGCGAAGCAAAAAAAAAATTTGGCAATATTTCTCTTGTGCTTCTATTCTTGGCCTACTAATTCTTTGAGTGCACACTTCTTACCTTCATATGGGTATATTGGCCTCCTTTAACCCCTTTAACTGAGTGAAGATGATAGGTCATAAAGGACTGTAATTCCTCCAATTTCTCCAATTTAAAGAGCCAGCTAGGTAGACAAGGATACTACCTTATTTAACTCTGGTGAAGAATATTTTTCGACATGTTCTTCCTGGATATGTGGCATCCCTCATGAACTGAGATGAAAGTGATTAACCGAAATCAACTAGCCAACCTCTGCCACAGAGTAGAACTACCTCCTGAGCAGAACTGACCCCCAGCACCTTGGAGACATTGTGCTCCTAGAGAGAATGTGTATAAGCACTTCTTTTCATTCCCATTTCCTATGTCAATCTGGCAAGCCCTGCATTAGTTACTGCCTCAGGCCCACCAGATGTCACCTCAGAAATATCAGAGGTACAATAAGAGATTTGTTTTTTCCAACAGATGTTATCAGATACATTGAAGTTTATGTTAGGGTAAGAAGTTTACAAAGCTAGATAATGCTATAGCACCTGTCATGTAATAGCAAATTCCATAATTTCAGTTGAAGATAGAATCTTATATATGAATAGTGGGAAAAAAATACATGATAACCAGTGCTATAGCACAAGTGCAGAGGCCAATGTACTACATGCCGATTTTTGGGTTTTAACCCCTTCGATCTGGATGACGTGACCATCATGTGAAGAAAACATCTGGCTTGAGGGGCGGGTGATGTGAATATACCATCATGAGAAAATCTGGCTGTGGGACAGGGTGATGCCGACTTGCTGTCATGAGCATTTCGGCTAAAGGCTGGGGTGACAGGGAAGGCTCGCCACAAGTGCACATACCTCTTGGAGGGGGATTAGACTCACTTGGCATTTAGAAAGGGCCTCTTTGCATTATTTCCATCGATAAATGAGTGTGAATTGTAGGGGTCTGTGAACCGTGACTGAAAGAGTGCCAGCTTCAGGGAGGACTCTATTTCCATGCACAGCATCCTATTTATGTTATGGCTAATTGAATATTATGAAAAAAAAAAAAGACACAAATGACAAAATGTTACTAATTGTTATTATATCTTCCACTGAGTTATGGACTGAGATGGTATGGAATTTGTGCAAGAAAAACTGTCTACTTTCCAATATCAAATATGGATATTGGAAAGTGGTAAAAAAAACCTAAAATTGCTTATGCATAAAAAAGAGAAAATAACATTGCAAAGAAGAGGCATAAGGTCTTGTCACCTGCACATGAATGTTTGCAAACAACCGACCTACAAGCCGCGCACCTGTTAGAGCTGCCACTCATATAAGCCTAATGTTCGTATTTTGGGCCATGTGATAGCTGTGAAGCAACTGGATCCTATGGGTTAATAAACAATCATGGGCTTATGTTAATTTTGTTATTACAGTATTCTATATGTTTAAAAGACA
>NC_061839.1:15478777-15486277 GCF_019202785.1 Penaeus chinensis
TTGGCATTACTAAATTACGTATTGTATGAGAAAAATGGGCCTCTTTCCCATACCATCCCCATAACTACTATTACATCTAAATGACTGGCATTAATATAAAAGCATGTTAACAACACAAGAAATATAGATTTGAAATATTTATTTTCGCCCTTTCATGGCCAAGTTTCCGAATCGTAAACAAATTACTGTAACTGTATAAAGAGATCCGCTTGAGTGAGTATTCATCAAGGTTTGAGTTGATCATCAGTGAATATTGTGTTGTCTTGATCGAAGTACCAATGTAATTCGAATTTCTTTGTATGAACGTCACTTATCTGTCGATACAGTTTGTTTACATGTAATAATAAAAAAAAAGATAGATAAATAAACGGAGAGAGAGAATAAAAGCCTATTCTTCTGTGGATATTACGTCGAGATAACATTTTATCATTACAACCATGCTTAGAAGAATAGAAAAAGAACAAGAAGTATTTCGAGGTAACAAGAAAAGAACAAGAAAAGAAGAAGAAGAAAACAAATTAAAGGAAAGAGAGAGAAAAAAAATGACAAATACAGTACTCCGAATTACAGTACAGTCCATTACACAGCGCAATAGCACAATAGTGCAAATTATTGTGTCTAATGCTTACTAAATAAATGTATCGGTTTAGGCTACCGTTATTGTTTGTCTCCTAAATTCGATATCCTTTTAGCAAACATCAGACAATCGCCTAATGCGTTGACTTAGTGTTTTTTTTCTTTTCTTTTGTCGTTAATGATATATCATGTTGCATTATACCGTGTGTGTACAAAGAAATTTCAATTGCAACGTATTTACCGGTCTCAGCATAATTTTTGTCTGTTCTTGCACATAATAGCTTTTCCTTACATTTCCTTTCGTATATTTCTTTTACATTTTCTGAGCACCAAATCTACGTACATTTACTTCAATATGCAGGTAAGTGTTGATCTCTACATTAGATTCCATGTGCCCCCCCCCCCCCCACACACACACACAAACACACACACACACACATATATGTATATATAGATAGATGTGTGTGTGTGTGTATGTGTGTGTGTGTGTGTGTGTGTGTGTGTGTGTGTGTGTGTGTATAGTGTGTGTGTCTGCGTGCATATGTGTGTGTGAAAGTATGTGTATGTGTAATTATGTGTGTGCATGTGTGTTCATCTATTATTTTGCTTAATTCGTGGTTCCATCCCAGCCTTTTCTTAGTCCTCACCGGAAAGAACAGACTAAGAGCCCGTGTTCTTCCTACGAAAACGCTCACTGCAGTGTGCCTCCATAATTACACTTTTTATCTTGTTTTAATCTATTTTCTAATAATCAAACTTGGCTGAGTGCGTTTCACTCCAGATATCTGATACATCCTCTATTGTTTCATCAATAGCGAAAATTGGCTGTGAACTGTTTCTGGCTAAATTACTGTATTTATAAATAGACTCCTATAATGGCATGGACTGTTTCCTAATTTTGATTACAGATACTGGTAGCACCATTTCTCACCAAACTACCCCAACTATCAGATTTGTTTTCAGATTATCTGTGGCTTTAAAAGACCACCTGGACGTTAATGAAAGCTTATTATTATTATTATTATTATTATTATTATTATTATTATTATCATTATTATAATCATTATCTATATATATATATATATATATATATATATATATATAAGTATATGTATATATACAACACACACACACACAAACACACACACACACACACACATACACACACACACACACACACACACATATATATATGATTTACACACACACACACACACACACACATATATATATGTATATGTGTGTGTGTGTGTGTGTATGTGTGTGTACGTGTATATGTGTATGTATATACATACACGCCATTTGTTTGCTATTGTTCAGTCCAGAGTATTCATGTTGACAATATGTCATTAGTAATTGTGATGTTACTGAATTGCTTCAAACAATTCCTCAATTCCTTTTTCATTTAAATTTTATTAGTATCATTGTTATTATTATTATTATTTATTATCAATATTGTTGCTATAATAATTATTATACTTTATTATGATTGTTATTATTATTATTATCAACATTATTATGATTATTATTATGATTATGATTATCGTTCCTCTTATTTTTTTTATTATCATTATTGTTATTATCATTATTACCATTAATATAATCATCATTGAATAATTATTATTGTTATTATAACTATTATTATTATTATTATGATTATTATCATTATCAGTGCTTTTTTTATTAGCGTTATTATTATTATCAATATTACCATTACCATTATTATTATTGTTGTTATTATTATCATTATTATTATTGTTATTATATTATTATCATTATCATTATTATTATTGTTATTATTATTATTATTATTATTTGATTATTATTATCATCATCATATTCGTCATTATTATTAGTACAATGATAATAGTTATAACAACAACAACAACAATAATCAATAACAATAACATTAATAGTAGTAAGGATACAATAAGGAACAATTATTATCATTGTTATTATTATCATCATCACTATCATTATTATCATTACCATTACTATTATCATTATTATCATAATTATGATTATCATTATTATTCTCATTATAGTAATAATAATGATAACAGTAATAATGATAATAATGATGATAATAAAGATCATGATAATAAAAACAGCAAAAATTATAATAATGATGATGATGATGATACTAATAATAATGATAATAATAATAATAATAATAATAATAATAATAATAATAATAATGATAATAGTAATAATAATAATAATAATGATAATAACAATGATAATGATGATAATAATTATAGTAATAGCAATAATAGTAGTGTAATAACAGTATTAGTACTATTAATAATAATAAAGATAATAATAATAATCATTATTATCATCGCCATCGTCTTCATTGTTAAAACAATGACTGTTGTTATTACTGTTACCATTCTTCTTCTTCTTATTATTATTATCATCTTTACATTATTACTATTATTATTATTAACATTATTATCACTATTATCATTATTATCATATTACTATTATTAATATCATTATTATCATCACATTATTATTATTACAATTATCATCTTTATTAGCATAACCATCATTATTATCGTTATTATTGTCACTGCCATTATCACTATCATAATCACTATCATTATCATTATCATAATCACTATCATTATTATTATCATTATTATCATTATCATTATATCTACTGTCAATTAATAACCTACCACGGTTATTAAATATCATCATTGTTATTATAACGTTTCGCTGACTCATCGGCACTATGCTCATGTTCGCCGCAACTCCGTGTGTTTTCAGCGGCAGGCGAGGCATGTATTGGTTTAAATGCGCAGGGAAATGCCAACACTAATCGATTCGCCAAACTAATAGCCTAATAAAGGGAGAGGGTGTCTAGGGAGACCGCGTTAGGGCTAACTAACTCCATAGGACGGTATTAGAGGCATGTTAAAGGGATATACAATTAAGCGTTGTGCTTTGGTGAGCTAGTGAAGTCCATACGAAATAGTGTTTCAGTTAAAATTAAGTTGTTGTTATATTACTAAGATTTATTGTTCTTTGCGCAAGGTGACAAGATCAACATTTCTGGTGTATAAGAAATATATTGTGTTTAGTTACAGAAGGGGTTCCCATCCTTGGGGCCATGGAGCAATACGAAAATTATGTTGTCGAATTAAAATGAATTTAATCTCACATATAGTACGTACACATAATTATCTCTCACACATCAATAAATTGGAACCTTTCCATAAAGTGTTCTCGTCCTTCTAGCTATTGAAATCATTATTCATAACAAGTAATAACTGAATCTGAAAAGATGACAGACACTGAACAGGGCCATTGAGATTATTACATAGTGGACGGGGGACAGAATGAAAAAGGCAGGGAGCCTCTGAATTCGGGGGTATACTCGCTTACAACCTGTAGGTATAACTTTACCAAGGCTATAACTAAAAGAATTTAAAAAAAAGTTTCATTATGAACTCTGCAGAGATATATAGCGGGTTCGGCCCCCGTTATTGGCAATTACTTCCTCTAACCTTTCAGGGAGTGATGCAACATGTCACTGCAATAGCTCAGACTTCCTCCGCAATACCTTCTATTCCAGATTTGCATAGTGCAGAATGTCTTTTCGTAAGCCACAGCCTTCTTGCTTGGATTCCAAATGTTTGCGCAGTGTTACCAATAGGACTCACGTTGCCGGGGGAGGTGTCTGGCTGCCTCTGTACTTGGGGCATTTCCTTCAGCAGTTATGTAAATATATGCGAGTGCTTATCGTTAGTGACCCATGTTCTCCCTTTATCTGTCTTTATTTTAGCAGAATTGCAGAGACAGATAGACAGACAAACAAACAGAGAGAATGAGAAGAGATTGGTGATTAAATAAAGGGATAACAGCGTCAGTCGCGTAGCAATCATTCAGAAAGAGATGCCGCGCTATGATTGATCCGTAAAGTTACAGCTATTATTATTGTAGCTAATACTGAAAGTTATTAATCTCATGATGTTATACTGAAACGGAACGGCTGAACTTAAATTGATCCCTCACTTTAAAAAGACAAACAGACTGAAAAGCGAAACAAAGGTGAAAGCATCCATATCAAACCATTTAGTACAACATCCAAACCATTATATACATACACCACGCACTTACTTGATAAGAAGAGAAATCCCGTACTAACGAGGGAGACACCGATCAGCCAGGAAATTGTCCAATTATCCAAAGGTACAAGCCCATCCCTTCCTCTTCGTAAACAGTGAGGTTTTACCCATAAGTCAACAGAATTAAAAGAGTAAAGGAGTAAGATGTATTTTCCCAAAGCATAAAATCAACATGAAATGCAGAATATTGAAAGAACGATAAGATGCATGAAACAGTGGGTATATAAAAGAGAGAAAAATACAGTAGAAAACTAGGAAAAGTGAAAGAAGAGATCCGTGTGTGTGTGTGTGTGTGTGTGTGTGTGTGTGTGTGTGTGTGTGTGTGTGTGTGTGTGTGTGTGTGTGTGTGTGTGTGTGTCAATCACTGAAAATAGAGCAATAGGAAACATTAGCAAAAATACATAAACAATGTTTCATTGTAAAAAACAGACAGAAGACACCGTAGGGCAGAGAACTACGTCGGATTCCAAGGCTGTCGCGATGTCAGGGAGTAGGCGGCCCCGAACCGAACAAGTCTACGGGTTGACCCGCCTAAAGCCAATAAGACGTTTACAAAAAATGTCTTTCATTTTACACAAAGTCATATATACGTGTATTTATACATACATATATAGATACATACATACATATACATATACATACATACATATATACAAATATATACACACAGATACATACATACACATACATATATAACATATGCAAACATATATATATATATATATATATATATATATATATATATATATATACGTATATATTAACATATACATAAGTACTCACACACGCACGCACAAACACACACACGCACATAAACATACATACACTACATATATATGTGTGTATATATACATGTTTTATGAATAACTAATATGAATTCCGACTAGATCAATCTAGAATTCTAGATCTATTATAACACGCACCAATATTAAACGTTCAGCAAGAGCTCCCTTCGCACCTTCTCTTCTGACGCAAGACATCTGGGGAAATAAGTCCTTCGGAATCCCAGCCGGAGCTTGAAAGGCACAAGGTGTCAAATTGAAAGCAGTTGCAAGGCGATGACCGTCCTTTTTAGATCGAGATAGTTAACTAATGTTTTAGAATCATTGATAGGTATCTGTATGTATAGTGAATAGATAGATGAGTATATATACATAAGGGAAAGGAACAAAATCATACGAAAACCGCCAAATTTAGCGAACTTGAAGACCAGAGCGACAGAATTTAACCTTAACCTCCAAAAGAGATATTCACTTCTCAGCGACGAAGATCTCAACATTGACCAAATCAACAAACAGTTCAATGACATAATAAAGGAAGCTGCACTTGAAGTAGGCGGTAAGAACGCCAAGCAAAGCTCCAGCAAGCTCTTGTAGGGTCATGAAAGTATTGTCAAACAGGAACAAAATACTATTAGCTGAAGAAACAAAGCCTATAAATGATAAGAAGAGAGAAGATTTACGGAAATTGATATTCAATTAATAAATGAAACAGTGATCACAGGTGCTACCATGGAAACAGCTAAAAGGAGTCTCGGAATAGGGAGAAATCAAATGTATGCAATAAAGAAACCAGGCAGAGAAGAGACATATGATACGAATGAAATCACAAGAGTAGTGGAAGACTTTTACAGGGATCTATACGACTCAAATGAACATCCACGGATAGAAGCGAACGTGGTAACTAGAGACGTACCTAACCTCACAACAGAAGAAATAAAAAGAACGCTTAAAGGCATAAAGAGAAGGAAAACACCAGGTGAAGACGGTATTAGATAATAGATGCAAGAGAAATTCCAACAGCGAAACTAGCTATTTTTTTTTAACAAATGCCTTCTCAATGGAAAAAAGTTCGAAAGCCTGGAAAAATGCAACAATTATTTTGATACATAAAGAAGTGGATAGAAAGGATCTAAAAAACTACCGACCCATAAGCCTACTTTCAATTACTTACAAACTGTTCACAAAAGTCATCACAACTTGCGTCTCTGACAGTCTGGATTCTCAACAACAGACCACATCTACACGCTCACCCAAATAAGACAAAAATAAACGAATATAGGAAAGTCCTGTGTATGGCATTCATCGATTACGAAAAGGCATTTGACTCTGTACAAATAGCAGCAGTACTAGAAGCTATTCGATGACAGGGAATAGAGGAGGTATATTGTAAAATATTGGAAGATATATACAAATATGGGACAGCAACCATCAAGCTCCACATAAAAAAGGTGACAGACAGGGCGATAGCATCTCACCAAAACTATGCACAGCTTGCCTTGAGGAAATATTCAAGAAACTAGAATGGAACAGAAAGGGTATCAAAATAGACGAATATCCAAATCTAATATTTGCAGATGATATTGGTCTGTTGAAGTGAATGTGCAAATGAAATGCAGCAACTACTAAACGATCTGAATAGAGAAAGTGTGAAAGTCGGACTTCGGATGAACTAAGATCATGTTCAACAGTAGAGTTCAATTCGAACAGATACATATACAAGGCGAAGCGCTAGAGGTAGTGGACAAGTATATATAGCTAGGACAACTCGTACAGACAAACACATCTATTGAAGAGGAATTAAACGGTGTATCAGTCTAGGCTGAAGCGCCTTCGGCAGACAAAGTAGCATACTAAGAGGCTCCTTGCTATTATGCTTAAAAAGAAAAGTCTTTAACCAATGCGTCCTCCCATTTATGACCTATGGATCAGAAACATTGACTACTACCAAATTACTGGAGAGGAAACTAATAAGAGCTAAGAGAGAGATGGAGAAGTTGATGCTGGGA
>NC_061839.1:15533777-15536277 GCF_019202785.1 Penaeus chinensis
ACACTTCAATACACTTCCAGTATGAAAACTGTTTATCGCCACTAGTATCAAATGCTATTAATTCTAAAACCATTATCATAATTCATTATTCAAAATAACAAATCGAAATCTTCCAAATCTTCCAAAAATAAAGCAACATTGCATGACGTACACTGCAAGGTGTAATAATGATCTACATCCCCCAAAATTCTGTTATTCCAGTATCGCTTCTTCAGTAACACTAATATTTAATAATTTGCGCGTAATGACTCTGCACATATCAGTTCGTGCCGGATGAGCAATAAAATACTCTTTAGATTTGTTTATTGCATATTATATGAATCAGCCTTTATCACAACGGTCACTTGATTATTCCTATATCTCTTTCGCGTTCTTATAGCATGAGCGTGCTTTCAAAAGTTTGCTTATTAATGCTTCTTTATATCTTCTGCACCAATGCAAATGTTCTTTTGCACGCGAAGTTCCTTAGGAACTACGAGAAAAAAAATCTGAAAAAAAAATTGTGCATATATAGTCATGCAAAAAATATATACTCGCCGTACACCTTATGTGTGTGTCTACAGACACACACAAACATACACACGCACACACACACACAGATATATATACATATGCACATACATATCTATGTTTCAAGAGTCAAGGGCTTGTAAACTCACAGAACCTAGACCAGGTCGGTTCACTTTGTTCTTTTGTAGAAAGATGCAGATTAGATTCACACACACACCTACGCATACGCACGCGCACTTATATATATATATATATATATATATATATATAAATGTATATATATGAATATATATATATATGTATATATATGTATATATATAAGTGTGTGCGTGTGTGCGTGTGTGCGTGCGTGCGTGCGTGCGTGCGTGCGTGTGTGTGTGTGTGTGTGTGTGTGTGTGTGTGTGTGTGTGTGTGTGTGTGCGCGCGCGTGCGTGCGTGTGTGTGTGTTTACTTGTATATATTTGAATATATATCTTAATTTACCGTTAAACCCACTCTTTACAAGAAATAAAACTAATACACTACCTTCCGGAATAACCTAACAAAAGCTGCCTTTTCTTTTAAAAACTCTTTTCGAAGTATATGTATGAAAGAAACTGTACCAGAATGGCGTTTCAATTTAAACCCTATCTTGGTTACATCCCTTTTTCAATCATCTATTTTACCCCTTTACCTGCCCATTAACCTATCCATATATCAACTTGCTGACGTATGTAATTTATTAACACTTCCCTATTTGTACATATGTGTGCACCCTTGCAGATACGTTATTGAAAATGTACATGCAAAAAGAGAGTGATTATATCCAAATTCTATTAAGCGTTTCTGCTACATATAATACACTGCAAGTACTAGTCTCTTTTTAAAATAAGAAACGTCTTTTAGTTTATAGCTGATTTGATAATAACTTATCTTAGGCTGCCGTAAAAATGGCCGGAAGGAGATAGAAACAGATCGGGTTAAAACTCCCTAATGGCGATACTACCATTTCTCTACTGTTTGTATTATAGTAAACTACATGAAATTATATAAACTGCATGAAATATTGCCATAGACGATAACTATTTGGCCAATGAATGGTGTTTAACGAACCTTGCTACTGTAAGCAATCGTAAGACAAGGTCCTGATTCTAACACAGAACTTACCGAAAAAAAATTAACCCATGATTTACAAGAAGCGTTCTTTTAGGTGTGAAATGTCTAGTGCAAATACATCGCATCGGCTACTTTTCCACGCTGTATCTTCTATCGTAGAATGATGAAATTCATATATTTGTATCAATCAAATGACAGTACGACCAAATCTTTTTATCTTAAACATCTACATTTCCATCACTCAGCAGCAATCATTTTGCTAAACCGTAACTCACTACGTCCCGCACACCCCGAAGAATGGAATAATCACATGCCTGCACCAAGTTCGACCAACGGCCTCTAAAGACCATCGGCTGCATATTGATTGTCGTCAATCCTTTGGACAGGCGGGTGTTGGCGGGGCGACGGACGCGGACACTCGGCAAGACACATTGAGCCCTGGGAAACGGGGCACGGCGCTATTTCACTTAACGCTTTGGGGAATGCGGCCTTCCGTCACTTCCATGATTATTGTTATTACCTCCACCATCATGATCATCATCAAATAATAATCGTATGAATAACAACAAAGATATGGCACGAGTAGTAAAAGTAATAATAAACACAGCAATAATGGTAATGCCGATAACTAATAGCAATGGCAACAATCAGGACTGGTTCAAGGCATACGCGACCTAAGAAGCCACTGAACACCCCCGTCGAACACTGTAAAGATCCTAGATTTGTCCACGGTAATCATACAGGAATAGCATACAACAATAACATACAATAAACGAGCTATCCACAGTGCGTATGACTAGGCACGGACAAGTTTAAAAAAATCTTCACAGCGCCGAAAAGATTGGGATGGTGATGAAGTTAAAAATATTAAAAGTTATAAATGAAGATGATTATT
>NC_061839.1:15546277-15548777 GCF_019202785.1 Penaeus chinensis
TCTTAGCCGAGCGTGATGGTTTGCGGCATTTATTTTCTTCATTCATGGTTTTATTTATTTATCTATTCATTCCTTCAATACAAAGGAATCTCTTGGTATTGACTCGTGTTGGATTTTCACAGGTAATTAATCTTGCGTGCGTGTTATCTTGATATATTGAAACACAGTTCTATTACGTACATCTAGTGTACATGATGAAATACCCTAATCATATTGCAATTCCAAAATCAACTTGTCGTTTGTGCTGTTAATTGATTCCAACATAATTACAGAATAGCATCAACATAATACGCACGAGTTAGCAACGAAAATTTTCGTATCAACTTTAGCTTGCAGCCAGAAATCCCCGACCTGCTTTTAAAGTTCACATTGCTTAAATTCAGTCATATCGTGCAACGCTTTCATTCTGACGCGTTGCTTGTCTGACCACAATGCATTATAGCCGACTCTGCCGTGCTGGCGTCATGCGTCTTGTTAGGCCTCGGGGTGCAAGTCCACGATACTTGTCGAACATGTACCTTACCTTACTTCCTCCGTATTGATACATATTTACACGTATCTGATATCCACCTTCTATTCAAAGTGTGAGAGAGCATTTCACAAACACTGTTTGAAACACCAACACTCTGCCGAACGAGAAATGAAAATACTACAATTTCTCATCTACTCCTTCAACAAAGAGAATCAGCCATGACAAAGCCTTTGTCTCGCTAAATACAATTAAATTGTTAGATAAATTTAACTTATTCCTAGTTCATTAAGCGAGTTATCTAAACTCTTAACGTTTCCAGTTATTGCAATATATTAAACCTTCAATAAGTTTGGCTTTCTTCAGCATATTTCTGCTGTCTGAATAGGAACTGCTAACTCCTAACAAGGAAATATGGCGTGCATTTTGCCAATAAAATATATCTAGAAACACACAAACGCACACACACATGTAATCTCTCTCTCTTTCTTTCTCTCTCTCTCTCAAACACACATACATACACACACACACACACACACACACACACACACACACACACACACATACAAACACACACACACAAACACACACACACACACACACACACACACACGCACACACACACACGCACGCACTTATACACACACGCACATACACACACACAAACACACACACAGACCCACACATCCCTGAGCTACATAGCAGCTGACAACATGCCGGGCCACAAGCTCCTCTAGAGTTGGTATCGGTACCTCGACAATCTAGAGAAGGACGTAAAGAACAACTCAGGCCCGTGCAACTCCCCGGCCATCGAGGCGCAATGCGAGGCGAGATAGGTACGTAAGTTATGGGGTTATCTCCGGCAAGTATCCCCTTTGTAACCGGAACTACGTTAGCTCCTTATCGGGTAGACCAGCAGCCGTAAGGTGGTTCCACTCGCTCGAAAATGCCGGATCACGGGTTCTCATTTGTCCTTTCTTCCGCTCTATTCCGTGATGGTATGAAACCGATCGTTGTTCATGCCTTGAATTTGTTTTATGTACGCTATACTTGTTTCGCAATTTGTAGTCATATACCAAACAATACCAAAAGAAAAAGAAAAAAGAGAAAAAGTGTGACGTACGTGTTGCCTGAAAATATTCAAATGAGGCTTGATTTTCCTGGAAATGACACTTAACACTTGTACGGTTGCGTGGATTGTTGATTTATATGACATAAAAGATGAACGATTTTTTAAAAACCCACCATTGAAATGAATAATACATTTCCAGAAATAAATTTCCTGTCACTTAATTCTGAGTTATACTAAATCCGGCAGTTCTGCAAGTTGAGAGGTGCGTGGATTATAGCATCTCAAAAAACATAGTGATGCGAAAAGTGATAATCAGCGGGGAATGTCTACTCGCTGAAGGCGACTAATGTATAATAGCACATCAGGGTGCATAACCCTACGAGTAAATTAAAACGGGAGGAAGATTCCCGTAGAATTAATCATAACGAAAAGGTTCGCCGAAGAAGACCGAAGTGTAAGACCACAACACGGCGCACAATTTTGCGAGAAAGAATTTTCCTCCAAGGATATGAATCGTTTAAAGAGACCGATGTTGCAGAGTACATAATAACCCATAATCCTGATATTTATGAAGCACCTTTTTCGTGAATATACAGTGCCCATTACGTTTGCATTTGTCAATGTGTCAGTGCGCTCCGTGAATGTCTCCATGATTTCAAACAAATAACGGGAACATTTGTACTGTAGTATAATCACGCTGAAACTACAGTAATCTAAACTCCATATTTCTAAACTTCTTAATGCGTTCCTGCTGCTCCATCCTCGAAGCTGTAAACTAAGACAAGGGGTAGTTTAGATCATAATTCAGACTTAATGTTCCCTTTTCTACTGTCTTCACCCACTCTCTCATACTTGAATTCTGCTTGGAAAATGGCGCTGACTAATTATGCCTTGTACCAGACAATTCGTAGTGTTTGGTTGTGGCGAAGAATAGAACCCTGATTACAAGCTAAAGGTTT
>NC_061839.1:15556277-15558777 GCF_019202785.1 Penaeus chinensis
CTGATATTTCTCATCTAAGTGTTACACAGAGTTCAATTGCGATACCTGAACAATATCGTTATGGTCACGGAACAGTTAGAGTGGCTTGACCTTGTGATTGCCACGGCTGTAATGAGAGCGATGTGAAAACATCAGTCTGCTGTCCATGACACTGACTTTGAATGCAGCCGAATGAATGCAAGGTGAAAGACACACTCAGGCATTGATGGAAGAAAGTTATTTGAAATATATATTTTACTAGATTTTTTTTTTTTTTTTTTTTTTTTTGTCGTAAGGCTTAAATATTCTTGTTCGGTATTACACTTCATGGACCTGGGCTGATATCAATCAGTCAATATGATTCTTTTTATATTTTGCGTCGTGTGCAGGCAGCGAACTTTTTGGTAGCGACAACATACACCTTTTTCTATTCTTCTCTCTCTATACACGCACACACACACGCACGCACGCACGCACGCACACACACACACACACACACACACACACACACACACACACACACACGCACACACACACACACACACACACAAACACAAAAACAAACACACGCACACTAATTTTTAACAGATTGTACTGATTAGAGGAGTCATAAAAATTTTATGCGTAGCTGTTTTTATAGACAATTTTTGTACCATCCCTCTACACTGAGATACAGTGTCCAGTAGAACACGCACTTTTCCTTACAATTTTATTTGGACGGACAAAACAGCGATACAATAGCTAGCCTGCTACATCTCGTTTTTAGAAATCTCCTTTTAAAAAATCTATACCGTAGTCCGGGACTTTTCCGCGTGTTACATTCGCTGCTCCGAGCCCCAGGAGTATTGACCCGGGAATCCATTAACAAGGGGAATGGTACGAGGAGGGCGGGGCTGTGCACGTGTCTGTAGAGTTGGAAGTCTCTCGAGATGATCTTCTAACTTTGAACTCGTTGGCTTTCCAAACAATCCCAGAAAATATGAAACCGTCTCCGGGAATTGAAGTGACGTTACTGTTACTATTCCCGTTCCGGCTAAATATAAAGTCGAGTTTCAGGGGAAAGTTGGATATCGATGAAGAGCGCTGATGGTGTGACGAAATGCAAGATGTTCCTTAGGGGTTCTCTTTGGCGTCTGCTCTGTTGACATAAGTGGTATTACTCCGACAGAATATCGTTGAAACTCATTCTCAGCCCTTTTTCCCGTATTTTACGTCTTTGGTAAAAGGTGAAAGTCAGATTATGCTGTCGATCCTATTACACAACAGAAGTAAAAACTGCGTTGGCAAGAGCCCGTATTGGCATGATTGTTTAATCTACTGACGATATTTTATTGTTGAAGTTTTGATCGTCTCTAGTCAGATAACTTTCGAAAGTATTATAGGAGTGAACACCGGGGAAGTGCGCTCTGGGAACTTTGTGTGTTCTTAAGGAATATTTTCGTTATTTGATATTTTGAGAATAATTATTTTGATTCTGAATGAGTGTTATTGAGACTTTTGCATAAGACTAAGGTTGCTTTTGTGCAACTGACATTACCTTGGACGAAAGTTTTAACGTCTGCTCATTACTATTTCTATTAAAGTGCTTTCGGGCTTTATTGAGCGAGCTGAATGCCTTTGCTGGCGTAAGGAAGTATGAACTGTTCGCATATAGTCGTTCGCTTTTATTAATGTTACCTTTCTTATCCATGCCATTTCGTATAAATATATATGTTCATATAAGCGTGTTAGAGCGAGTTCACATTTTCCTAATCATATATGCTAACACAGGAACATAGATGTGATGCATGTGATACGTCAATAGGAGATTTGTGTGTGAAAGTGATGTTCCCAGTATGCCAAGACCCAATGGTTCTTTAGTGGATAAAGAGGCTGTATCGAGCATGTAGTGTCAAAGGATTCTTATCAAAATTTCTGTAATGTTACAAAATTTCCTTTTTCTTAGAAGATATAGGTATATAATCCACGAGGAGCCGAAGTATATTAACACATATTTCTCAAAGAGCAATAAGGGGAGTTATCAAGATTTATGGCAGAATTAAAACACACACACGCACTCACACACACATACACACGACTAAAACAGACTTGTGTGATCACACGTTACTGCCTGATTCGATTTTTCCGGCCGCAAACAATGCAGACAAACTAATATAGTTTAATATAAACCTACTTACACACACACACACACACACACACACACATATATATATATATATATATATATATATATATATATATATATATATATATAACAACAAGCTCCCTTTCTTGGACACCCTAGCCCACTGTTCTGCTGACCACTTCTTCTCCATATACAGGAAGGCTATCCATACTGCTATGTACACACACTTCTTTTTATACCATCCACTCCATGTAAAGAGAGGCGTTGCCACCTCGCTGTTCCTCTGCGCCCTCCGCACCTGTGACCCTCAGTACCTAGATGAAGAGATCGACTTCCTGCGTCGTTCGTTCTCCAAACTGGGCTACCTTCGTCATGTTCTCGACATCGCGTTATCCA
>NC_061839.1:15568777-15571277 GCF_019202785.1 Penaeus chinensis
AGAGAGAGAGAGAGAGAGAGAGAGAGAGAGAGAGAGAGAGAGAGAGAGAGAGAGAGAGAGAGAGAGAGAGAGAGAGAGAGAGAGAGAGAGAGAGAGAGAGAGAGAGAGAGAGAGAGAGAGAGAGAGAGAGAGAGAGAGAGAGAGAGAGAGAGAGAGAGAGAGAGAGAGAGAGAGAGAGAGAGAGAGAGAAGAGAGAGAGAGAGAGAGAGAGAGAGAGAGAGAGAGAGAGAGAGAGAGAGAGAGAGAGAGAGAGAGAGAGAGAGAGAGAGAGAGAGAGAGAGAGAGAGAGAGAGAGAGAGAGAGAGAGAGAGAGAGAGAGAGAGAGAGAGAGAGAGAGAGAGAGAGAGAGAGAGAGAGAGAGAGAGAGAGAGAGAGAGAGAGAGAGAGAGAGAGAGAGAGAGAGAGAGAGAGAGAGAGAGAGAGAGAGAGAGAGAGAGAGAGAGAGAGAGAGAGAGAGAGAGAGAGAGAGAGAGAGAGAGAGAGAGAGAGAGAGAAGAGAGAGAGAGAGAGAGAGAGAGAGAGAGAGAGAGAGAGAGAGAGAGAGAGAGAGAGAGAGAGAGAGAGAGAGAGAGAGAGAGAGAGAGAGAGAGAGAGAGAGAGAGAGAGAGAGAGAGAGAGAGAGAGAGAGAGAGAGAGAGAGAGAGAGAGAGAGAGAGAGAGAGAGAGAGAGAGAGAGAGACAGAGAGAGAAGAGAGAGAGAGAGAGAGAGAGAGAGAGAGAGAGAGAGGGAGAGATGGAGAGCGTCGAAAACAATTCACTCCTAATTACTCTACTACGAGTATGGTGTTGGCACTTGGTGGCTTACCTTACCAGAGGGTGTATAGGAATTTCTCCGCCATTGTGCCAGTGTGTATTTACGGCTAACACTTTGCCACACTTACGTTCCAACATATATAAAAACTGGTGCTCCCCCATAATTGGCCCTTCTAGATTTGCATACCTAGTTACGCCTCTAGTTCGGAGCTTTTTATAGCCTTTTCCTTTCTGGTTTAATAGCAATATGAATGTAAATTGCTCAAGAGTAAACAAACATAGAGATAAAGACTCACGAAACATTTTAGTCCTTAGCTGAAAGACTACGCGTTGATAAAGGACACAGTAATTATAAGGAGTTCAAGATAAAAATATGAAAAGAAAGATAGGCTCAGTGCAGTAAGTGCATACAAGGTAATGGAATAAAGAAAAAATGGATTGAAATCGCATTCTCTTTAAGTAACTATAAAGGCAGATGCACAGAAGTGAAAGTGAATTGTATGAAGAAAATCAGAGCGATGTATGAAATGTGACTTGTCTTCTCAACACTTGGGTAATATGAGTGGCTAAGCCCACAGAGTAATTAACAAACTTTGTATGGCTTAATGTGGCTGGATACGACTTACAGTTGCAAATCTTCATAACGAACTTCAAGATGTAATAACGAACGGTCTTAAAATATCATGCGTAAATGTGTGTTTATTTCACCGTGCAACGAATCTATCGTACCGATCAGACAAAAACATGAAGTCATTCGAAGATCATTTACGATCTCTGACATGATGCAGTTTCACTAGAAATCGCCTCACGTACTTACCGTCAGTCAAGTATCATAGTGTTTAAATCTAACCGTTGCACTGAACTCTACCAAGCGAAGTGCAAATGAAAGTTTTATCTATATTTATCTACTTATTTGTTTTTTTAATCCGTCAGTGTGTAGTTGTTATCTTGTGGTCCAGTCCTCTTACCCACACAGGAGGATATTTGTCGACCACGTGATGTTGAGAGACGGCACGGGAATTCTTTGCTCGCCTCTTGCAATTGTGTGACCTCTCTTGACCTCCCTCGCAAGTGTCGCCAAGGAGCCGCGCGGTCGAAGGATTCACGTCGACACGGGGACCGATCCGAGAATTTCGTTCGGTGCCGAGCACATTGGACGTATTCGTGGGAGGCAACGAAGAAATGGAAGATGGAAGGACACACATGTGTGTCTATGTGTATGTGTATGTATATATATATATATATATGTATATATATGTATATATATACATACATACATATATATATATATATATATATATATATATATATATATCATATATGAATAAGCACACACACACACTCACACACACACACACACACACACACACACACACACACACACACACACACACACACACACACACACATATATATGTGTGTCTATGTTTGCAAATATAAATATATATATATATATATATCATATACATATACATAAATATTTATGTATATATATGTATATACATATATATTTGTATATATATAATATGTATATATATTTATGTTTATACACACACAATATATATATATATATATATATATATATATATATATATATATATATATGTATATACATACATACATACATACATACATACACACACACACGCACCAATAGACCAATTAAGTTGTAAAAAATTAATTTGCCGCAAACTAACTTAAATATTTCCATTTTACACTCTTCTCATCGCTTCGACATTTCTCATGC
>NC_061839.1:15586277-15588777 GCF_019202785.1 Penaeus chinensis
TCATCGTCATCATTATCAAATAGTATTCTTAGTCGTAGTAGTAGCTGTAGCATCTGCAATAATAATAACAATATCAATTTCGTCACAGTGCATAGGACCTTTCTGTTAGTTTCTTTAATGTAATTCGTATTTCTTTCCTAATCTTTATTATTATTCTTATGTCGATGATATTCATATCATTCGGATGTGATATAATATATAAATATATATATATACATATATATAATACACACACACACACACACACACACACGCACACACAGATATATATATATATATATATATATATATATATACATATATATATACACACATACATACATATATATATATATATATATATATATATATATATATATATATATACATATATACAGACACATTTACACACACAGACAGACAGACTCACACACACACACACACACACACACACACACACACACACACACACACACACACACACACACACACACACACATACACACAAACATCAACAGTATGTTCGAAAACATAAAAACCCTTTGATTCGTGGAATATCTCTACGCACATATTTGCCAGGGACGCACTGATGTCTTACCAATGTGTGGCATGGTATACCCTCGCTCTTTCTCTGGGCAAAACGTCAGTTACAAAAACTGTAATTAGATTTCACAAAGGCAGCAAACCATCTCGTCAGCTAAATTACGTGAAGGTCTTTACAGTAATGCGTAAAGGAATTGCAGTCCCATTATTGTGTTTTGCTCTACCAAGGAATATTAATGGATTCTGCTCTTACATGGGAGACCGAAGCTCCTTTTTAGTACTGTGCTGCCTTGTTTTATTGTACACAAAGGGGTACTCTTAATGGATAAATCACAATCCTAAAAGGTAGAATGGAAGAATGTACAGTCTGTTTTGAAGGACTGTTAGGTTACATTCTCTGCTGGAAGCAAGGAATTTGACACATGCACATCCATCTGTAGATTGACAGACAGATAGATAGATGGATAGATAGATCGATAGATAAATAGATAAATATATATATATATATATATATATATATATATAGAGAGAGAGAGAGAGAGAGAGAGAGAGAGCGAGAGAAATCTGTTTTGTTTATAAAATCCAACCGGTTGAAAAAGCATATGGAAAGTCATGGACAAGCAATTGTATTTTCGTATATATTTATTCATCTTACGATAAGGTGTGTGATTTTCAAAACACCTAAACACTGTTGTTTATAAAGATTGCTTACGGTCTATATAAGAGATGCTCATGGAATCAATTTCACCCGTTCTAGCCGTACAAATGAGCCTGGAAGGCCTGTCTAATGAAAGTTAAACAGTTTCCCTCGCTTCATTGTAGCCGACATTGTCTGGAAGCAGTCTTCGTCCAGTCCCTCTTTCACCCTGGCATATCAGCATACGTTCTACATTAATTACCTTAACTAGCATGGAAAAAGACATTGCATAAACTCCGGCTTAAAGTATCCGTGGCAAATGTTTGGTGATGATGCTTAATCTAGTTTATGCAGCAGCAAAACGAACTTCTGGCAAGAAGAAAGTTATCACCTATACTGTTTTTCCACTCTATGAGAAAACCTTGAAACCACGATGAAGATTCTATAAAGCTTCATAGAGTCTTTTTAGCTTACCAATATATGAAAAATCATGTAGGATACTATAACTATTCTGACAAGTTTACGGGTTCAAACTCTTAAAAGAAAGAGCTGCATAGAGCACTTCCAAAGGAGGTGCTTGTAGCATCCCTTTATGACTGATAATTGGTTTCAATTTTGTACTCGCAGTTGGTAAAAATATGTGGAAGAGCGAAGATTAATTATTTGTTTAATGAACTTTGGTCAGGTTTAGAAATGAAGTGGACTTCACTTCATAAAGGATGAAAGCCAATCAGAAATCAATTATCTTCTGAATGATATCTTTAAAAGTGCTGATTACTCCCAACTTCTAAGAGTATGCGGAAAAGAGCACTAAAGCTTCAGAACACTTCTATCACTCAGAAGTCCGCTGCCTTTATCGGGGAAGAATTCTTTTGCGTCTTCGGCCGGTGAGAATGGAAACAGGATTTTTCTTGGGGGAAAATATCACTCGTTGCCTGTCTGCTGGCGAATCTGACTTTCATAAGTGACATTTTCTCTCACTTCGACACGTTGAACGTAGTTGCAGCCCGGTGGATTCCATGATTTATTAAAGTCAATAAGATCTGTTCACTCAGAAGAAACGAATTTCTTGGCGAAGAGGTTGTTAAAAGGGGAAAAAAAAAAAAAATGCAATGCGCTGTCTTGAACTGCTTTATGTCCCGACACACAATTACCTATCAACAAATCCATTTATCAAGAAACTGCATGATGCTGCTACACGACGACCGTATTCAGATCCTCCAGAATCAAAAACAACTAAACTTTTATTTCGTGCTAACAACCCAAATTTTATGTCAACATCCTCGAAGCGAAATCAGTTTTACATGACCTTCTTCCCAGAGCCGCTTCCTTTAAAGGCAA
>NC_061839.1:15643777-15648777 GCF_019202785.1 Penaeus chinensis
AGGAATTTTAATGAAAGGGAAGCAGAAAAGGAGGGAGTGAGGGAGTAACTGAAGACAGGAGAGGGGAGAATAAAGGAGGTAATTAGGGGTCGAAGAAGCGAAGAATAAACGAATGAACAAAGGAAGGAAATGGGAAAAACTAGGAAGGAAAAAAGAAAGAACCCTTTTCTTTCGTTCACGCTGATCGAAGGAAACAACTTAAGTGCGAAAGAGGGACATGGAAAGAGAGAAGAATGAAGGGAATTAACGGCGGAGAGAAGCAGGAAACAAAGGAAAAAAAAAAAAAAAGAAATACAAAGTGAACAAGAAAAGAAAAAGAGAACAAAAATCGATTTCCCAATGAAGCCAAAAGTAATAACACATTTCCTTTTATATCTACCTATATTTAATGGTCTCACTGTTGTGTTGGGAGTTCGTTGTCCCTAACTATTGTTAGCTGTTTCCTTAGAAAGACAACTCAGAGATAATTTGAGTATGATTACAGCTTTCCGAATATTTATTGGGAAAGGAACGCATTAGGTGAAAGGATAACAGCCTATAGAATTCTACTATTACTGATACAATAATGATATTGTTAATAATAATAATAGCTCCAGACATGATATTGGCAGGTAACTCCACATGCCATTCGTGCTTCTCATCTGTTTTTCATACCCGAGGGAAAGGGTATGTGAGTGCCTATACGTATCGTAGGTTCCATTAATATCAGGAATGCTAACAGCAGTAGCAGCAGTAATAGCAGAATTATTATTAGAAATATCAATGGTACGGGTAGAATCATCGCGTGATGTTAAATCACACGTACACACATACACATACACATACACACATATATATGAATGTATACATATTATCCGTATATATATATATATATATATATATATATATATATATATATATATATATATGTATATACGTGTAAATATGTAAACACACACACACACACACACACACACACACACACACACACACACACACACACACACACACACACATATATACATATATGGGTGGGTGCTTCATGTTTGGGGTAATGTGAAGCGATGGTGTGGTAGCCTAGATAGTGTTAAGCGCTTTGCATGCCTTCTTGCTTACAGCTGCCACCGCTGGCTAGCCTAGTGCGAAAAGGGAGCAGCTATGCATAAGACTCCCCTGTCAGCTCATAGCCTCTCCATCATCAAGGCTTCTGCGTGCCTTCTCGTGGCCAACCATGGAAACTAGGTACCTTGCGGACCTAGGCTGAACTGTGGAGGCTCTTGGAGCAGCAAGAGGCCCTAAAGGTACGGATTCATGGCCCACCGGCATGTGGATACGCCCTGGCTTCGTACAAACTCCTGCCCCCGTGCCCCCTGGGGTTAATGGGCGGCTGTGGGGAGTCTGCCTCCCCAAGATAACCTACTGGCAGCAAAACGTGTAGTTGTTGGTGCTGTGGGGTGGGCTAAAGTCCCTCCCACCCAGCAAGAACGGCGGACTGTGGGTCCCTCTGGGTTAGCGACCACTGGGACTTGGGTAGGGAGCAGGGGTTACCTGTCATCCCATCTGGGTCCCGGCGGCCGCCAACCTGGCGTGAGGCTTGTGGGGGAAAGCCCTAGGGAGCCCTGCAGGTGGATTATGGGACCTGCGGCCAGCCAACCTTCTCTGTATGGGGCGGCGTCGGTAGGGGTGGCAGAGGTGGAACCCACCCTGGAATGACTACCCGAAGTTAGACCTCAGGCGGGCTGTCAGGGGCAGGGGGGGGGGGGTGCCTTGGAAGGTCCGTTCCTTGTGACAGGACAATCGGTTACCACTACTGTCGAGGGAATTGAAGCAGCTGAGAGTTGAAGTTGCTGCTCTCTCGGAGGTTAGAAGACCTGGCAGCGGCACGATAAGTGTGGGTGGCTACAGTTATTACTGGTCGGGCCGCAGCGATGGCCACCATCCCCAGCCATCTCCAGGAGACTTCACCCCTCGGTAGTAGAGGTCACTCCAGTCGATGAGTGTGTTATGGTATTGAGATTGAAGCTTTCATTTGGCTTCATGTCTCTTATTGCTGTATACGCTCCTATGGATGTATATAAAATTGAGGTGAAAGAAACGTTTTATGCCAAACTTGCATCTGTGACAGACATCTGTCCTCGGTGAGATATTCGTATTATTCTGGGTGACTTCAATCCAGTATCCAGCTGCGATAGAGCTGGCTACTAGATGTCTGTCTGTCCTCATGGCTCAGGAGCTGATGCTGGCAGCGAGAATAGGCTCCTTTCCGTGACTTTGCTAGGTCCCATAAATTGACGATTTCTGGCTCCTGGTATCAGCGTTCAGACCTGTACGTTGGACTTGGTACAGTGATACAGTTAGGAGATCGACCACATCCTCATTAGCACTCGATGGAGGATCCTTTAGAACTGCAGGGTGTATCGAAGGGCCGAGTTCTGTGGAACTGATCATAAATTAGTTGTGGCTACTCTTCGGGTCCACTTTAGAACCCCCCGTAGCCCAAATGAACAACACCCTAGGGTGTTTCATGTGGACAGATTGAGGGAGGATGAGTGTGCCTGGAGATTTGCCGAGGCTATCTCTGGTCGTTTCACAGCACTCGTGGGCATGACAGACCCTGTTCTTCTGTGGGACACCTACAAGTGTGAAATGCTTGATGCAGCCCAAGAATTGATTAGTGAATGCCTAAGAGCAAGACAGAATTCCATCTCGCAGGAGACACTGGAAGCCACAGATGCTTGTTGTGCACCTCAATTGTCAGGGGATAGCAACTTTCACCGTTCTTTGGTGCGCAGGACTAGGTCACTGTTGAGAAGGGATAAGAAACAGTTTATCAGGAATCTTACAGATGAGGTCGAAAGCCATTTCCTAGTAAATGACCTTGGTCCTGCCTACCAAGCCCTGAGAAAGTTGAACCCCAAGCCCTCCTCACAGACAACTGCAGTCCGCTCAGCAAGTAGTCAGATAATCTCAGATCCTTATGGAGTGTGTGTGCGTTGGGCAGGTAATGTTGAGATTCCTCTGCCAGACACACCCATCAGTGGGGATCCACCCTCCCTGACTGAAGTCAGGGGGGCGATTTCCAAGCTATAGAGAGGTAAAGCAGCAGGTATTTGTGGCATCCCAACAGAATTGTTAAAGGCTGGTGGAGAACCTATGGCAAGGGGCTTGCATACAGTCCTGTCTGACATCTGGCAGACTGGTACCATTCCCCCTGACCTGCTAAGGCTAAGAGGAATTCCAACAAGGTTTGTTGGATTAATAGCAAACCTGTGTACAAATACTCAAAGTCCTGTAAAGTGTGGTGGGGGCCTGTCGAGCTTCTTCCCTGTTAGTTCAGGTGTGAGGCTACTGTCCAAAGTCACTGTGGAGCAACTCTGGGCAATATCAATGTTACAGACCTTGACTTTGCTGATGATGTTGCCGTTCTCTCTGAACCTCTGGAAACCCTAGGGGTGGCTCTTGATGCATTTAGTAATGAAGCGAAGCCCCTGGGGCTAGAGGTCTTCTTGACCAAGACCAAGATCCAGGATTTTGGGGGCCTACTAGGAGACCCTGTGCAGTGGGTACATGCATGCAGTAAAAACATCGAAGTCACAGAGAGTTTTATATGCCCTGGTAGTGCAGTTCATGACTCTGGGCTGTCAGACCAGGAAGTCAGTACACGGATTTGTCTGGCAATAAGGGTCATGAAATATCTCGACAAGAGTATTTTGAGATGGTGGTACCTGTGCAGAAGGACCAAGCTACGTGTTTTCAAGGCCCTGATACTGCCAGTTTTACTATATGGAAGTGAAACCTGGACGTTATCTTGTGCTTTGGAATCTCGTCTTGATGCTTTTTGTAACAGATCCTTGCGCCAGATCATGGGGTACAGTTGGCGGGACCATGTGTCCAACCAACAGTTGCACCGTGAGACCGGTACAGGACGTGTTACTTGCACAATCCGCGATCGCCAACTCAGGATTTACGGCCACTTGGCTCGATTCCCGCAGGATGACCATGCCCACCAGGTTGTATCTTTCTGAGATCCTTGTCTGAGACAACCCCGAGCGGAGGAGGCCTGTGGGACGACCAGGAAGTCGTGGCTTGGGAAGATCGATCAAACCTGTCGTGAGGAGCTAGAGAAGGGCAGGGCCCCTGCCTGGCGGCTCGCCATGGGAGACCCTCGTAGGTAGAAGCGAAGGGTGGATGCGGCTATGCGCCCCTGCCGACGTTAGCTCCCAAATGATGATGATGATGATATCGCCTTGAGAGTGAATGGCCGTGAGAATATGTATATATACGTACACACATATCTGTGTGTGTGTGTGAACGTGTATATATATATATATATATATATATATATATATATATATATATATATATACATATACATATATACACATATATATGTATGTATTGATAATTAGATGATTTACCTATAATTATGCAAATTCGCACGAGTGCACGCACAAATCGCCGCATGCGAGTATGAGTGTGCATTTTCCAAAAACAGGAAAGAGTGTAGAGCGAACTGCACATATTGAGGGTCAGATGAATGTTTTATTTTCATTCTTATTATAAACTTTTTTGTTTTTTCCATGCTCATTTTTCCCCCTTTTTTTCTGAAGGTGAAATGCGTGATAAAACTCATATAAACTTAAAGAAAATACTCCTAATCTTTTCTGCAAGGCTTAATGCTGCAGTTTCCTCAGGCGAGTTAAGAGAGGTCTTGGTGGAAGAATAAAAAAGTCCTTTCTTCCTTAGCTCTAGCTTTAAACTTTCTCGATTCCGAAAAGGAACTGCAAGTTACAGTTCTCGCAGACTCTTTTTAACATCGCTATTCTGTCCACTGATACACGATATCCGTTCCCCTATACTGTGGCTTTTACATGCATGGATGTGCCTGTACATGCATGGGTTAATGGCTTTCTGTTGACGAGTAAATGCAAAGGAGAGTTTTAATTGTCAAGGAAATGTACGGGTGACATCAAAGGTCTTATGTCCTTACAGATCGGAAAGGTGAAGTTCTGCCTAAAGTG
>NC_061839.1:15663777-15666277 GCF_019202785.1 Penaeus chinensis
AATTCGCTATTCCTTCTCCTTTACAATAGTATTCCTTCCCCAGATAGACGAATTTCGGAAGGGGATGACAGTGCTGTCCAACGCAGAAGATTTTAAAATATATGTTTTCACTACTTTCACCTCCAAATATTTTAGTATGGTATATGTTACTTTATCTATGATAGTTCTGTTTTTTTTTTTTTTGTTTATTTAGTTTTTTTTTCCACGACTATTTTCTACAGAATTGTGACGCTCTGTTATTCACTGTGGGCTTACAAACCTCTCTCGTTATCACAAGAGAGGTTTATCTGCCTTGTCCGACCTTCCTTAATAGTATCTCCGTAAACATAAAAAAATAAAAAAAAAATCTGGTTTCAAGTGTAACACTCGAATTCTGAGATCCTGTTATGTAATCCTACGTTCATCCCCCCCTCCCCCCCCTCATCCACCCTCCCCATTGCCCTCAATGCAACCAATATCTGGGATCAAGAATCGATGTACTTATCAGTTAACAGTTATCATTTTGATAAAAGATGACTACTAGCTGGTCTTTCTTTGATGATATTTCTATGTGAATGTTAATTTTTATGTAATTTTCTAACCTAGTCGGTGTATAAGAAATAAACCGTTAAATCTGCAACCGAAGCAAAATTAAGGATCTACATCCGAGCTCTGATAGAACAGAGGACTAATGCAGACCGCGCTTGGAAGTAATAAATGGCGGAATAGATCTTGCTGCGGACAAGGGCGATGTAGTGCTAGAGGAGAGGTAAAAAAAAAAGGGGGGGGGGGGGAAATTTGTTGGCGAGGGAAATAAATGCGCCGTGATAGAAAAGCTGCTCTCCATCTTGCAGCGTAAAATTATTACCGCCCTAAACGAGTCTGATGATATGATATTATGACCTTGCTAAAGTACTTTCTAAGGGGCTGGGGTTTCCCTATGATGATGGAGAATTATCTTCAAGTGGCATAAAAAAAATAGTTAGCTGATTCATTTCATTCTTGAGAATGAGTGATCGTTGCATTAATCCTGGATCTGACATATTACGATATTAATTTTGTAATCCCACCATTACAATCACCCGCAACATTAACCTTATCTTCATATCGTTATCAACTTCATAACCATAAGTAGATCATCACCAACATTATCATCATTATATCTACCACCATCACCACCATACTTTATCCTCTCCAAAGGCATAACATCTAAGTATTCTGGATTCCCTCGCCGCAGCTCGTATTATCCTAAAACTATGATGCACGGCCCGAGCAGCACCATCAATTTTCCTGAACTTGGAATAAATCTTCGTTCCTTCAAAAGCTGATCGGCTGCATCTGTAACCGAGGAATAATTGAGATATAAAAGTCGACATCCCTCGTTCAGGGAGCTTTGTCTGTAATAAATCTCTTTGTTGAAAGGTTTATTTACAAATGAGATATGGGGAGAGGGAGTTGTGTTCAACATGAGAGCTTCTTCTGGTAAATAATACTGATAAAGTTGCTTATAATTATTGATAGTACGTTCGTCAAATGAAGACAGATTAAAACAAAATCGGACTGAAGGGGCTATGCGTGTTTAAAGGACTTTTTCCTATCAGCATTATACAATTTTGGGATTTGTGTGTGTGTGTGTGTGTGTCTGTGTGTGTCTGTGTGTGTCTGTGTGTGTGTGTGTGTGTGTGTGTGTGGCATGCACATAAGCACGATTTGTGTAAGCCGTTAGACCAGAAGACCACGTGCGCTCCATATGTTTAACACGTGGCTCTATATCAGTTAAGAACTTAGCGAGGGTTTATATGACGATTATAGTTGACCTCATCTGACCCTTCAGTTGGCTCCCAGAAGTCACCGTGCCCAGATCTTTCACCAGCCACTGCTTCAGGTTTGCCGCAGTCACCAAACATGAATATTGTTCATCAAGAAATTAATTAATCTCTCTCGTTTTTAAAGACTGATATTGTTTCAGCTACAACGAATTTATTGCGCTCGTGATTTTATCTCTATCACGAATATCATAGGATTCATTTCTACTCTCATCATTTCGCGTTTCCCGTCTCCACCTGACCTCACTTTCCCTCACTTCCGGTCGGTCGGTCGTGAAATGGCGTGAGAGACAGCTCCCTGTTCCCGTTAATTGGTTGTCTGTAATTGTTTACACCATAGGCATAGGCGTAGCTTTGTAACATCGCTAATGGTGACACGTTCTATCGGCGCTAGAACGAAGCTTGTAACATGATTTAGTATAAATATATTATTAAGTATAGCGTTAGTATCTTTCCCATATCATAATGCACAGGGAATTCCGATATAACCAGGGGCTGCGTAAAACGCCTAATAGATCTACGCTCCGACGTTTGATCGGCAACTTTCGAGTCGGCGTGACCTGCTCATTAACTAGAGATTAAGCTGGAATTATTATTCGCTTATTATTCACGCCCTTCTCACCTTCTAGAAATCGCTTGCAAGTTTTGAGTAAATCCCAAGCGATCGTGTGATTCGTGATAGTTAAATACCCGTA
>NC_061839.1:15678777-15681277 GCF_019202785.1 Penaeus chinensis
CTTGTTAGAGCCGTCCGTACGGACTACTTAATAACCCAATCGGCACGTATGGCAAGAATACATGCCATGTCAAATGTAATACAAGTTTATTTATTGTATTTACACATAGATGGGTCTACAAGTGCTTAGTCACCAAGGAGTCAGTTATTAGTCCTACTTATATCACCTGTTTACCGTTTTCCTCGACTTTTGGAAAAGGTCTTTTGCATTATTTCATTGTCTTCAATGTCATCGAGATTTTAATAACAATTCAGTAATCGTAACATCAATAACAATAATAACAGTATCAATGTCGACTGTATTAATAAGAAAAACACATTTTCCCGCCAATTCAAGGAATGGGGAAATCAGGATTTGTCACTAGAGCTACTGTTAGACTCCTTGCCATGTGAAGACGTCTGTATGTAACAACATTCACAAAAAAACTACAGAGGGACAGGACATAAATCAGGGATGGTTTGGTTGAGGATCTGATGAAAGCTAAAGACCCCCTTGCAATATGTATAATGAACTTTAGGAATCGAGATTCTATCGTCTTATACATGTATGGGATACAGAAAGTATTCTGAAGTATTATTATTACAGAAAACAATCTATACAAAAATCACACTCGTAAATGTTAATTTTTTATCTTATCCTCACGGACCTCCCGCAATCCATCCATAGATGTAAATATTTACTCTTCCTTATTTATTTATGGTTATATCTATCTCCCTACTTGCATATTTACGTATGTATCTATTTACTTATCTAAAGGTCCCTTTTCTCTGTCATAAGTCCTCATATGATCTTGAATGATTTTAATGATAATAATGATAATGGTAATAGTGGTGTTGGTCATGCTAGCGAGATGAAGGTGATAATGATAACAATGATGATGGTAACGAGAATAACGATGATGATTATGATGGGGATGATGATAATGATAAGGAGGAAGAAGATAATAACAGTAACTGAAAACTGTAAAAAAAGACATTTTGAAATACATGATTTAATCCTTAATTTGTGAAGTATATTGCAGCCGAGAAAAGAGGGCCGACGACACCTGGCCTTAACCAGTCCATGAATGCTTGGTAACGCTGAGAAACAACGTAGGATCGGAATTGGTGGTTGAATTTGTACATAACAGCCTTTAAAGATCTTAAAAAAAAACAGTTTGCATATAAATGTAAGACTAACAAATGACAGTAATCTTGGCCTCGCTAGAGCGGTCATATAGACAATGAAATCATACAAAATGACAACATTGTGAAATAAACGTTATTATTATTATTATTATTATTATTTTTATTTTTATTTTTTTTAGATAAATCACTTGATTAATTTTATGGAAAAGTTGTCCCACTTTAAAAGTCTATTATTTTACACACACACACAAAACAAAAACAAAAAAACTTTAGAATCATTCCTGTGTTGTGGAATTAACGACAATTCTAATTATGAAGTTAACATAAATCTTCATTGGACTGCCTTCCTGAGAGAAAGCTGGCAGTCTTGACAGAATACGCAACAAAAATATTAAAATTTGTTGTGTTAGCTCATTTTTTTTAGTAGCGTTCTACCTACGTGATATCAAAGGTACATTTAAATCTTCTCGCATTTGTGAAATGTGTAATTTAATCCTTCATCCTCAAATATATAATTTAATTATTTTTTAAAAATATATCATTCAGTCCTTCATATTGAAATATTTAATTTAATCCTTAATTTTAAAATGGATGTATTCATTGAAAATATTTTCAATTAGAGGGAAATATACCAAAACGAAACATATACATAAAGTATGAGTCCGGAGATTTATAGTCACTTAAGGCCTTTTTGTAACATTTACGAAACCCAGAACACTTTTATACACTGTGATATATGTTTGCCCTTTACGCCACATTACTGGAACCTGTTGAAACATGCTTTCAACTTGATGCGATTTGATACACTCCGGCCAGCCAATCAGAGCGCGATATTTTTCAAATATACTTCACGTAGTCTCAGATAGGGATTGATATTTCCATTGATTACGAATTACGAATGGGTAAGATTTGAAGTCAATCATGAAGGTCGCTGGAACGACATGGTAAGAATTTCTAACGTGTCCGACTCATATGACGTGGTATTGACTTAGGTGGGAGGAATATCTTCAAAATCCTTCTGTAAGTCTATGATATAACCATACAAGCTTAAAAAAATTATCAAAGAAAATGCTGAGTATCTTGATTTGTTGATATACTTCAATCAGTAAATCAAGTAAATATCCTTGATCATTGGAATTGCCCAGTTGTCTGCTTTGGACAGACAACTGGGTGGGAACGATAAGATCCAAAATCTTATGCAACGTCCAATTTCCATATGAAGAGCAGTGTATATAATTAGAAAAAAATACTTCGACTGAATCTGATAAATGCATTTAAACTTTCAACAGCCTTGCGAAGCGAAGAGTGGTGTATATAAACAAAGTAAGTTGCAGAGTAGTCAGGCACTTTTTCCATTTTACTTGACGCTTTCA
>NC_061839.1:15713777-15721277 GCF_019202785.1 Penaeus chinensis
TACATACATACATACATGCATACATACATACACCCCCCCCCCCACACACACATATGTAGATATATATGTATGCATGAATATATATATATATATATATATATATATATATATATATATATATATGTATATGTGTGCGTGTGTGTATGAACTTATGTATATATGTAACTATATATGGTCCAATAGTTAAAGAATATATATATATATATATATATATATATATATATTCACTTACACATTCACACACACACATATACATATATATTCACTTACACACACATACATCAACGGATTTTTATATATATATATATATATATATATATATATATATATATATATATATATATTCACACACACACACACACACACACACACACACACACACACACACACATATATATATATATAACTGCCGCGATGGTGGTTACAGCACTGGATATATACTCACTTACAAACTCACACACACATACACCAACGTATTTGTGTATATATATATCAAGTATAGTGTATATGTGTATATCTATCTATATATCTATCTATATATATAAATGTGTGTGTGTGTATGTGTTGACATATATGCACACACACACACACACACACACACACACACACACACACACACACACACACACACACATATATATATATAACTGGCGCGATGGTGGTAACAGCCGCGGCTGTCGTAAAAATGCCTGCACTCTGACTGCTGGCTTTAGCCCGAGAAAACGACATATCACCTTGAGAAGTCAAACGCAAGTCTCATAAGGGAAGTCACCGCCGTGGCACAAATGTTAGCACGCCGAACCGCGGTTGATTAGGAAGGGCATCCAATCAGGCAAGGGTGATACTGCCATACGTACAATACCGACGGACATGACGTGTACGTACGTGCCATCTCCACTGTGAGTTACTTGTTTAATTGTTTTTTACACATAGATGGCTACACTTGTACTAAGTCACCAATGACCCAATTACCAGTACTGCCTGTCTCGCCCGTTTACCCTTTTCTTTGATTTATCTTATTTTGCTGTTACTAATGTTTATCATTATAGTAATTATAATCACAAGGTCTGATAATTGACTCCTGATATTTTACAAAAGATATAAAAAATGAGCACAGCATTTTCCCCATTATTTATTCATTTTCCCCGACGGCATTGGGATATACATACATATATCTATGTATCCATCTCTCTCATTCTCTGTCTCTGTCTCTCACTCTCTCTCTCTCTCTCTCTCTCTCTCTCTCTCTCTCTCTCTCTCTCTCTCTCTCTCTCTCTCTCTCTCTCTCTCTCTCTCTATATATATATATATATATATATATATATATATATATATAAATATACACACATACACATACAGACACACAAACACGCACACGCAATATATATATATATATATATATATATATATATATATATATATACATATATGTATATATACATATAAATATACATCATATATATGAAAACTTGAGTAAGTGTAAATCTAGAACATCAAAGATAAACATCATCATGAATAATACATCAAATTTTGTGCCTTTAAATTATCCTTGCCTCAGAATTTGTTAATGAAGCATAAATTTGCATACATTTGTACATCATATTTATTTATAACGGCAATATTATAGTGTTATGTACATGTAGTTATTTACATGTATAAGAGTGTTAATGAACAAATCACCATGTAAAAGGCGTTTTCTCTTTACAAATTATGGACAAACGTCGTATCTTTTTTCAAAAACCAAATTAGCACGATAATTACTCGAATCTTTCCATCAGCAACGCAAGGGCTTGGAATACAACACAGTCATAAGAATAGGTTAACACTTTCTACGACATAAAGAGGAATATCCTATATAAATTCCTAGAAAACAATACCCTGGTAAAAATTGATAATGTAGTAGAAAAAAGAGCGACAGACGAACAGACAGATGCAGAGAGAAAGAGGAAGTGTGTGTGTGAGAGATGAAAAGAAAGAGACAGATATGCACACACACACACACACACACACACACACACACACACACACACACACACACACATACACACACACACACACACATATATATATGTGTATGTATACATACACACACAAACACACACACACACACACACACACACACACACACATATATGTATATATGTGTGTGTGTGCCTATCTATGAGCATATACAAGTCTCCAAAATCAATCAAAAATCCATTATATGATATACCATATAAGCTAAGGGCATGATGATATAAAACTCTTGGAAAACGTCCCATGCTTTTATTTGGCCCTCTGACCATGATATTTTTGGTTGCAAGAAGCCAAAATTTCCATCGACACGGACATATTGAAATGCACGTTGGAAGCTCTGTAATTTGCCTTCACGTGTGCAAGGAGTCGGGCAAGTTTCTCAATCATGCGTCTATTGTGTCCTGGCCGCGTCTCAGACTAACAATTTTTCTGCTGCTGATATTCCATTCAACTAGTTTTCCTGTAGAATAGACAAAACTATATATGCAAATCTACTTACGGTTTGCCCGGTAGAAATACTGTAGACAATTGAAAAATACTCAGAGAGAGAGAGAGAAAAAAAATGGCAATGTGTGATTGTGTGTGTATGTGTGTGTGGTTCTGTGAATCGAGGTGACCAAGAATGAGAGAGGGAGAGAGAGAGATGGGGGGGGGGGAGGGGAATGAGAGAGAGAAAAAAAATGAAAGAGAGAGAGCGACAGAGAGAGAGAGAGAGACAGACAGACAGACAGGCAGACAGACAGACAGACAGACAGACAGACTGACTGACAGACAAACAGACAAACAGACAAGCAGAAAAGCAGACAGACAGACAAACAGATAGTCAAACAGGCAGACATAGACAGAGACGGAGAGACGGAGAAAGACAAAAGAGAGAAAGAGCAAAAGAAAACAAACGAGCTTCAGCACTTCACTTCACTTCTCTCCCTTCAGCTATAACTTACACTCGCACCTTTTACTCTCTGATTAGCACCGCGTCAGCCCTATTCAAAAGGCAGTATCCCTTCTCCGTAATTCATACCTCAACGCTCTGTTTACTATCCCCTTCTGTTAAGCCTACACTTCCCCATAACCTCCCTACTCTTAACTAATGGATGTGAATACACCTAAAGTAGCTTCGATTCCCGAGGCAACTATTAGACGCGGGAGCTTAGGTGGGCCTGGAAGTGACACAAAGTAGTTTTTCTTCCTCTTCTTTTTCTTCCTCCATTGCTTGCCATTCTAGTTCGACAATTGGGCCATAAAAGTAAATTACATCTAATTATTGCTGCGAGAGTCTTCCTTGTGGAGATGTGATTCTCCTGTTTTTTTTTTTTCCTCTGGATAAATGGAGTAGTTTCTCATGTTTTTTTTGTTTATTTTATTTACTTATTTATTGATAAGTGTTCGTAATTTTTCAAAGATAATTTTGACTCCTTTTTGCTCATTAAAACCAGTATCGCGTATATTCGGGGGAGTTTCCCTGATGATTTAATGAAGGTGAAGGAGGGTTAAATATGATTAACAGTGCTATTGTCAACAGATGCCAGTGATTGTGTGTCGCAGATTCTAGACGTGTTTCGATATATGTATCTAGTTGTGAATCAGGGTCGTTTATCAATATTATTCTAGTATTTTTTTAATTTATGAAACACCGAGTTCTCTTGAACCCCACGAATCCACAGATAACAAAACAGTCCCATCAGAGTACAGCATGCCATACGAGTTTCCAGCGGTCGTAAGTGGCACATCGTTTCAGTATGATTACTTCCACATAATTGCTTTACTCCTCGGCCACCACAGACCAGCATGGGGTGAATGCGCCGGCAAACGGTTTATCTAACAGTCCTCACTTTACGTGCCTGGCCAGCACAGTCGGAGGATTGGGTTTAATAGGATAGCACAGCAGCTTCCACGCGCCGCCCACCTGGCATTGCTCATTTGGCCTCTCACTGGCACACAAATCATCAGCGGGATTTTTGCATTCGTTGCATAACTTTTGAACTCTGAAATATTATGGAGCTTGCAAAGGGCGAGCATGAATTCAAACTTGATTGCAATTCACTGCACTTTTGCAGTTTTGGAGATAACGGATGTTATTTATATCCATACATTCATTAAAATTAAAGCCGCAGGAATTTTATAAATGTAAAAAAATATATGATTAAATATCATTTTGATGACGTAGAACTCAGATTACTTTTTCAGTTTATACTGTGCTTTCAGATCATTATCATTTCCCCGTAATTACATAATACAAGTAAAACTATATTTGATTACATGTGACATTCATCATACAATTATAAGAATAAAGTAAAAAGTAAGTGAGATGAAGCATGTGAGAGAGAGAGAGAAAGAGAGAGTTCTCGTGTAGTCTCCCTTCTATCATCCAACTCCAGTAGATTTTGAATGCAAAAATATCTTAACGATATACTATATAGTTATACATTTTTACGAAAACATTCGATCATATAAATTATCTGTATGCCAACTACAGGCGCTATGAATTCAGTGCAAGATATATATTTTATACTGTATGTATGCGATTTCATACACGCTGAAAACATTCGCTCATCAGAAATAAGCGCAGAGGCAGATCATTCACCTGTTTGTGTATATCATCCTACACCAGAAATATAGTTCCCTTGGCATGCTTTGCTAAATTTTAATTTGTTTTTATTTTATGTCTGGGAACACTAGGGTAATATCAGTATTTTTACCTATACACACACACACACTCACACACACACATACATATATATATATATATATATATATATATATATATATATATATATATATAGTAAAACACAAATAAAAAAAAATAAAACCCCACAATGCAAAAGCTAGATTTATTGAAAATGAGACTACAGTTTCGACTATCGGCAGGAGAGAGGCCGCTGTTCAAGTTGAAATTCAGCAGCAGCTTTATTAAGGAGGATTCCACCAGTCTTCGGGCGTGGACGTCAGCGGAAGGAAAGACAATTCGCGCCGCTGACTAGTCCATGGCAAAAGAGGGCGTTGTTGTTGTGTCCCCTGGATACAGCGTACTTATGTTGAGACTGCCGCCCGTCTCATCAAAGTATTGTTTATAACAGGAGGCACAAGGGACAGCATAGGTGCCCACCTTCGAGGTAGAGAGAGGACTGGTCAGAGAGTAACTCTCAGTGTAGGGCAGGCTGAGGAGTCTCTTTAGGGCAGGAGTCGTGGTAAAAGGTACGCCGTGCCCTGGACAAGGCGACGTCGAAAACATGAGGTTAGCCCAGTTTACTGAACGAACGACGCACTTCTCATACCATCCTCTCCCGGCAAAGAGAGAAGTTGCTGTTCCTCCGCGCCCTCCGCATCTGTGAACCCCAGTACCTGGATAGAGAGATCGACTTCCTGCATCGTTCGTTCTCCAAACTATGCTACTCTCGACTTTTATCGACGTTGCGTTATCCAGGCACGGCGTACCTTCTACCATGACTCCTCTCCTAAAGACTCCTCGCCTATCCCCTCCTATCCTTTTCCTCTTTAGACCTGAAGATGGAATCCAGGTGGATTTCGAAACTGCAGTCTCATTTTCAATAAATCTAGTTTTTGCATTGTGGTTTTTTTTTCTACCATATATATATATGTATATATATATATATATATATATATATATATTTGTATATATATAAATGAATATATATATGTATATATATATATATATATATATATATATATATATATATATATATATATATATATATGTACATTACACACACACACACACAATAAACTCAATGCATACAACACACACACACACACACACACACACACACAGACACACACACACACACACACACACACACACACACACACACACACACACACACACACAGACACACACCTGCACACACACACACCTACACACACACACACACACACACACACACACACACACACACACACACACATACACACACACACACACACCTGCACACACATACACCTACACAGACATACACACACACACACACAGACACACACACATACACACACACACACACATATATATATATATATATATATACATATATATATATATATATATATATATATATATATATATACATATACATATATATATATTCATATGCACCCATTGGTTTTGTGGAAAATGTTTCCGTGAGTTGGGATGATGGCGCTACTCTCTCGAGTGGCCCTAGTTTGCATGCGTTTTCATTGTGTTCGCAGATTGGGACTTTCTCGACATGGACGTGTTCCAAGATTCTGCTTCTGTGTTTATTATGATGAGTTTCTGTTATGATTGTTTGTCTCTCTTACTTTTCACATTTCTGTTGAAGTGAATAAAAGTCAAGGATAGATTTTAATAATAAAAGGGTATGGTTTTTGCCTGGGAGAATATATTAAGATTTATATTTTTCATATACTTGTATATAAATTAATAGATGTATTTATATATACAGCCACACACACACACACACATATATGTATATATATGCATATATATATATATATATATATATATATATGTGTGTGTGTGTGTGTGTGTGTGTGTGTGTGTGTGTGTGTCTGTCTGTGTGTATATGTTGCGTGGCTGTGTGTGTGTGTGTGTGTGTGTGTGTGTGTGTGTGTGTGTGTGTGTGTGTGTGTGTGTGTGTGTGTGTGTGTGTGACTTTGTGTGTGTGACTGAGTGTGTGTGTATGTGTGAATGTGTATGTGTATGTGTGTTTGTATACATACACACACAGACACATACATAAATGTGTATATATACATACATAAATATATATGTATATATACATATCTATATACATATATATATGTATACATATATACATGTGTATATATATACTTATATATATATATATGTTTGTGTGTGTATATATGTATATACATGTATACATAAACGTATATACATACATATATGTATATATACGCATTTATATATATATATATATATATATATATATATATATATATATAAACACACACACACACACATGACATGTAAGTCTGCATTGAAACTCCCCTCCAAAAGCCCCACCGCAGGCAAGATTGACGACGTTAATCATACACTCTACAAATGAAGTGATTCCTTCAACCTTTCCACCTGTTTGACCAAGAATTTAATGGCTGATGATTAGTTTCGTGGGCCATTAAATTAGGGGCGATTATATCTCTCGCTCCGGGGTGGCGCAGTGATAACTTACATCCTCTAATAAATGACCCTGGGAAATGGCACTGCCCCTTGGGTGAGGCGCACTCAGCGGTGGCGTTTCAAGAGTCCTTGACCAGCGCTCGTTATTCTCGAGATCGCGGTGTACGGTGATGTGTCATCGTTTGGATCTCTGTCTGTCTGTTTCCTTCTCTCTCTCTCTCTCTCTCTCTCTCTCTCTCTCTCTCTCTCTCTCTCTCTCTCTCTCTCTCTCTCTCTCTCTCTCTCTCTCTCTCTCTCCCTCTACCTATTTACCTATCTAGCTCTCTTTCTATCTATTTATCTATCTGCCAGCC
>NC_061839.1:15726277-15728777 GCF_019202785.1 Penaeus chinensis
TACTCCTACATTATACACAACCATACACATGCACATGCATACACATATAGACATACGCATACATATGTGTATACGCACCAACATATATGCTAACACACACATGCGTACATATCTTGTACACGTGGTTATGACTATACCTACACACATATATATAGCTTTACATATGCTTACGCACACGTGTATGCGCACATACGTTTATGAATACACATTAGTGTTCACCCACATATATATGTATACACCTGTACATACACATGCATATATACACACACTTACATATATATGTACATATATAAGTATATATACACGTATATATATACATATACATATACACATATACATACACATACATATACACATATATACGCATAAATACACAAACCTACACATATACATAAATATGCATACATATACATACACATAAGTTTTGACACGCACGTCTCTTGCATATACACACATGGACACATGCATACAAACACACATACGCTCATACTCGCAGCAGAGGGGTTGAGGGAAGGAAGTAGGTGATGTGGGTAAGGGGATTTAGAACGATGCTGGAATGGGTAAGGATGGGGTTTGGGGTTAGAGGAAATTGGAAAAGTGATTTTGTATCTGGCAGTTTTTCAGAGAGGTGTCGCATTCCTTAGCGGTTGCTAAGCCTACCGGTGTGCACCCTCAGCCGAGATGCCATCGCTTGAATTACGCTTTGTTAAAGCATAATTTATTTGGCGGATCTTCTGTGGAGTGGTTGATTATACTTGTCGCTTTAGGGTAACCATGTTTAAACCTCTCTGACTTTGTGATATTGTGTACTTACATACTGGCGGTTTGGCTGTTCCATCGTGAATGTACTTAAGGGAAAAACTGTAATACCCATGACACTGACACTGTTGTTCCGCGTCCTGTTGGAATAGGGACAGGTGATGCTTGTCACGGAAACTGGTAAGATACCAATTTAAAAAAGTGTTACACAGGGCGATACCATCTCACCAAACTGTTTACAGCTTGCCTTGAGGAAATATTCAAGAAGCTAGAATGGAACGGAAGGGGTACCAAACTAGTAGATAAATACCTAAACAATCTAAGATTTGCAGATGATATTGTTCTGTTCACTGAATGTACAAATGTAATGCAGCAACTAACAAACGAGAGCGAAGAGTAAGTTAAGCGAAGCATCAGTCTAGGCTGGAGCGCCTTCGGCAGACATAGTATCAAACTAAGAAGCTCCTTGCTATTATGTTTGATTAGAAGTCTAACCAATGTGTACTCCCAGTTATGACCTGCGGATCAGAAACATAGACTACAACCAATTTACTGGAGAGGAAACTAATAAGTGCCCAGAGAGGAATGGAGAGGTTGATGCTAGGTATTAGCCTAAGAGAGGAGAGCTATACGAAGATATACCTGGGAGCATCAAGAAAAAAGAAGAAGAAAAAAAGGCAATATGCAGGTCATATATGTCGGAAACAGGACGACAGATGGACAAATAAAGAAACAGACTGGGCTATAGATAACATAAAGAATGTATATATGCATATAGACACACATGTACTTATGCGTATATATGTGCATATATATTTATATATATACAGTTATATATGTATATATTGTAAGGCTTTCTGTTAAGGGGAAGCCCAAAATCATCCACCCGAGCGGGGGATGGCGGCTTAGGGCCGAAAGGACGGAGGGGGCCTGTTCACTTCCCCTGTGTGGAGACTTTTACTGTCCCATACCCTAGATACACATCTCTTCAGAATAGGGTCTGGTTATGGTGTTCTTGACTGGATAAAAACAAAAAAGCGAAGCACCACTGGTAAATGAAAATATAAATACGAATAAAGAGACTCTGAAACTTGTTCTGAAGGAACGGAAGCTTAAAAAAATGACTTGGGCTTTAAAAAATGGGATATCCCTGTTTGTTGCTGGCCAATGTAAAAAGAAAAAAAATTAGATTGTAACTTTGTTATACCCACGTCCAGCTTTTCCTAACTGGCATGGCTCAAACACAACCTTGTCTTGCTGCTCTAGCGACTCCATGGTAAAGGGTAATCCATACGGTACACACAAACACCATGTCCAGAGACAACTCCCGTGTGGGTTTACCTTCCCGAGGTTTATATATATTTGGGCCACGTCACTGTTACAGTTATTTAAACAGAATAGAAGTACAATGAATTAAGAATATATTATTAAACAACAGGGTTAATTAATAATAAAGAACAGTAAAAAGATAAAACAACCAGGTGGAAAACGTACTAAAAAGACTCATTAAGAACAGATTAACAGAACGTTAAAAACACAGTAAGTAAAAATAAATAAAATGGTACACTTAATTGGTAAAATAAACTTCACTCCTACAGCAAAACCTGTCAGCAATACTTGCCATATGCCGAGTGTCCCCTGTGAGCCTCCATTACTTAATAAAATCAAGAATTAAAGTTGTAACGCGGCAAGTTGTGAATATAAAAGAAAAAGAAAATTAAAAGTCATAAAACAATAATCT
>NC_061839.1:15741277-15743777 GCF_019202785.1 Penaeus chinensis
CAATCTCTGGTGCCTTAGTTGGTGGTCGCAGATTCATTTCAGAAGAATGTGAGTGAAAACCTTGCCTGGTATACTGAGCTGTGTAATGCCACAGTGGTTGCTACAGTCCTAACGATCCCCTTTCCCCTTACAGAGAGGGATGACCATGCCCCTCAACAAGTCAGGGTGAATGGAACCAGACTGCGAGTTGTCACTCAAGAATGCACGCAGGCCCCGTGCCATAGGTTAACCTCCTGCCTTAAGCAGTTCAGCTAGGGGTGTCACATTTGCCTGTAGCTTTCCCACACTTCAGCTTAGAAATCGCCATTCTAACTTCAGTTAGGGTAGGAGGTTCCTCGCCGATGGGTGGGTCTGGCACAGGTATTGTGATACCACTTGCATCCAACCTAACTGTTGGAAGGTCTATCTAGTACAGCTGCTCAAAATACTCAGCCCAATGTTCACAAACCCCAACATTATCTGAGATGATCTGTTCATCCACTTCGTGGACTGCAGTCATCTGCGAGGGCTTAGAGTTCTGCTTTCTCAGGGCTTGGTAGGCAGGGCGAAGGTTGTTTACCTAGAAATGGCCTTCAACCTCCTCAACAAGATTCCTGATGAAATGTTCCTTGTCCCTTCTCAGCAGTGTCTGAGCCGTACACACCAAAGAGCAACACAAGTCCTGATCGCCATTCAGCCAAGCTATATGACATGCTTTAGTGGCCTCCAGTGTCTCCAGGGAGATGAAATTCTGCCTTGCCCTCGGGCATACGCCAATGGACTCCTGCGCTGTTTTGAGTGTGTCGCACTTGAAAGACTCTCATGGAGCAACTGGGCCCATCAGGCTTTCAAGTTCAGTGAATCGATAAGAGTACTATAGTGAACCCACGGGCACACTCTCCCTCCCTTAGCATGTCCAAGTGAAAACCCTCAATCTCTGGGACCTAGCAAAGTTCAGGAGAAGAAGGCTGTTCATGCTGCTGGGATCAGCTCCCAACCTATGGCGACTGACAGACTTGAAGTCGGCTGGAGATGGCTATTGTAGCAGCATGACCCACAGCCTGAAGTTAAGCTTAGTTTCTCAGGTTGAGTCACACTAGGGTCACAGCTATGCTCACACTCATTGGACAGTAGGTTCCCCTTGTTCCAGCCCACTAACACAATGCATGTCTACTTAAGCCACAGAATCTGGAACCGAGATCAGCATTCCCCGATCCTCCAGACAACCACGACAAGAGCAGCAGCAACACAAGGACTGCTCAGTCAAGGTGGTTAAGGGACGGGAGTTGGGATGGAGCCAGGGCATGTCCACACACCGGTAGGCCATGGCTCTGTACATCTGGGGCCTCCTGCTGCTCCATGATCCCCCAAAGTTTAGCTTGGGACCGCAAGGTGCCCAGTGTTCATGGGTAGCCATGAGGAGGCACTGGAGAAGTCTCGATGACAGAGAGGCTGTGAACTGACAGGAGAGGCTAATGGGGACTAGGCTAGCCAGCGGTGGCAGATGCAGGCTAGAAGAGGCTGTGAACTGACAGGGGAGGCTAATGGGGACTAGGCTAGCCAGCGGTGGCAGATGCAGGCTAGAAGAGGCTGTAAACTGACAGGGGAGGCTAATGGAGAGCTACTCCCTTTTTCGCACTAGGCTAGCCAGCGGTGGCAGATGCAGGCTAGAAAGCATGCAAGCACTTAACATTATCTAGGCTACCACATCATCACTTCACATTCTTATGATGGTCTATAATTTAAATTCACAAGAAAATCACTATATTATCTGGAAGGTCCAGAGGAAAACTCAGTATCTGTTTAGCCAGTTTATTAATAGAACAAACACATAGTTATGAAAGGATTTTGTTGGTGTAGTCGTGGCAGAGGCAACGTCAGCTTCTACGGGTGAAGGAAGGGGTTTGTGGGTCAAGCGATAGACTTGGACTGACCCCTTTGTGTTATCCTAGCTCGCTTCTACCCTAGCTTGCTTAGGGCATGGGGTGACATCTGTTTGGCCACATCTGTTCCGTTGGCTTACCCCCTTTGGAGCATTTCTTGTTCCCAAAGTGCAGTCATACCCCAGATGACTTCTGCTGTTTAATGGATATCACACCGCTCTGCCGAAAAGACGATGCAACTACACTGGAGATCAATGCGCTTCCTCTCCTGGTTCAAAACTTACCATCTCTTCTTTAATATAAGCTCTTTCCCTGTTCATTCTCGCAATGAATTTAAGTGTGATCGCCGCCTGATCTGGGAACCATGTGCACTCACAAAAAGCATGACCCTACCTGTTACAGTATGGATAGAACTGCCTAGCAGAGCACCCAGACAGACGATGCATCCTCAAGCATTTATCACACTGCCCAGGTTTCGGTGCCCAGTTAGTCACGTGTGTTCGTGGTTTATTATGGGCAGCTACTGAGGGAGAAGGTGCCACAAAGTATTGCGCTATAGAGGGAGGCTCCCGATATGCACATGAGGGTGGGGAAGGGGATGTTTGTTCCATGCAGCAGTATGCAGGCGCGGGCGAGGC
>NC_061839.1:15823777-15826277 GCF_019202785.1 Penaeus chinensis
GATTTGTTGATAACATCGTTATCGCGCAAATTGCCTATGTAACTGTGCATGAGGGTGTGGGTGCGTATGCATGTGTGTGTGTGTGTGTGTGTGTGTGTGTGTGTGTGTGTGTGTGTGTGTGTGTGTGTGTGTGTGTGTGAGACAAACCCACACCCACACACACATATGTATTCTTTTACTGGCTTCAATTCCGAGCTAGGCAGGGTCGCCAGTGCGAATCTTTCTCCTTTGCATCCAGTGGTTACAAACCTCGCTCTTTCATATCTTCCACGCGATCCTAGACCTACCTCTCGCTCTTGCTCCTACCCTCAGATTCATCATTCTCTTGCCCACATAGTGTTCATTCCTTCTCCACACATCATCATTCAAAACCATCCCAGCCTTCCTGTCTGTTATCTGCAAACAAGTTCTTTCATTTTAATGTCCCTTCTCACTTAATCTCTCCCCCTGTCTAATAATGTAATCCCTTTGGCCCATTGCAGTATTTTCATCTCAGGTATTTCTAGCCTTTTTGTTAATCCTTTCGCAATGGTAACCGCCTCAAGACCACAGAGCATAGCTAGGCTTACAATTGTTCTGAACACTTTTCCATTCACCTTTTCTGAAATCATCTTGTCACAGAGCAACTTAGTTTTCTCCAGCTGCTTCACCCGGATGATATCCTTTTTGTCACCTCTCTTTGTGCTCCACCGTCCTGTTGTACTGCTGAACCTAGGTATTTGACCTCCTGGGCTCGTGGCTCGACCTCCCCCAGCATTCTAATATTTCCAGTCTTTTATCGGCTCACCCGCATACCTCTGCCGTCGAGGGCTTTCCTCCAGTTTCTTGTTCATCTTCAACATCTTCCCGTTCAGATGTGCAAATTAAAACGTCATCCGCGAACATTATATTCCATAATGGACAATTTTGTAAGAAAGAGAACAGGCAACAATATCTAGAAATTACCCAACAGTTGCAATCTCATTTTAAAACGTGGGCTAAGATTAAGTCAGGTTTCACGTGTTGAAAAGCTTCAGTTTTCCCGATTTTCACTATATTTCATGTTTCCTAAGCTGTAAGAGAAACAAACTTAGATCACTTTTCATCTGTCCATTTCGTTTGTTTTTCCTCTTACATTTTTTCTTCATGTTTCTGAAATTCTCTCCGTTAACTGTGTATTACAGCAGTTGGCTAAGAACGTGATATATATATGCGTGTGTATGTGTGTGTGTGTGTGTGTGTGTGTGTGTGTGTGTGTGTGTGTGTGTGTGTGTGTGTGTGTGTGTGTGTTTGTGTTTGTGTACGTGTGCGTGTGTGTATCTGTGAGTGTGTATGTGTATATAAGTGTATATATATACATATCTATATACATATATATATGTATATATGCAAAGCTCTCTGTGATTTCAACGTCCTCACCTTAAGCATGGATCGACTGAACGGGTTTCCCTAACAGGCCCCCAAAGTCCTGAATCTTGGTCTTGGTCAAGGAGACCTCTAGGCACAAGGGCTTTGCCTCATTGCTAAATGCATCAAGATCCGCCACAAGTGACTCCAGACACTCAGATAGGATAGCAACATCATCGGCAAAGTCAAGGTCTGGGTCCTTGACATTGCCCAGTGTTGCTCCACACTGACTTTGGATAGCAACTCTGCACATTATCCAGTCCATGCAAGTGTTGGAAAGTGTTGGTGCAAGGACTCACAGGGAAGACGTTCGACAGGCCACCACCACACTTTACAGCACTTTCAATACCAGTATATAGCCTTGCTATTAGGCCAGTAATCCGCGTCGGAATTCCCCCAAGTCTCAAAATCACCCATAGCGATTCTCGATGCACCGAGACAGATATGTATGTGTATATATATGTATATACACATATATATACATATATATTGATTGATGTTGATATTCTGCTTCCTTGCAGTGTTTTCAGGGGCGCGGGATGGAATGCAGTCATGTAGGGCAGTTCCGTCTTACCTACACCATCTTCGGCCCGTGCATGACGTACGCAGGTAGACCAGCCACGCTTGCAGGATCCTACCACGGGCTCTACCTCAGACTAGGTACTAACGATGAAGACGCACCACGTGTACTAGTTGTGATGTAGTGTATGATATATATACGCAGTACATGTACAGTATACAATTCTTTCATAGATATAAACAGGAGTCGATATAGGTATATGTGTATGCATTAGATGTATGTGTGTGTGTGTGTGTGTGTGTGTGTGTTTATATATATATATATGTGTGTGTGTGTGTGTGCGTGTGTGTGTGTGTGTGTGTGTGTTTATATATATATATATATATATATATATATATATATATGTGTGTGAGTGTGTTTATATATATATATATATATATATATATATATATATATATATGTGTGTGTGAGTGTGTGTGTGTGTGTGTGTGTGTGTGTGTGTGTGTGTGTGTGTGTGTGTGTGTGTGTGTGTGTGTGTGTGTGTGTGTATGTATACTGTGAGTTTACTTGTTTAATTGTTTTTCACATAGATGG
>NC_061839.1:15831277-15833777 GCF_019202785.1 Penaeus chinensis
TGCAGCATAGTGAAAGCTGAGCTCTTCGTTATATGCATAGAAGAGGAAACATTTTTGATATGAGAAATTGCATGATGTATTGCAAATTGCGACAGAGAAGCTTCAATATACTATACTGTGGTATGCGACATACTAAACCGCTAATATGATGGAACAAGCAAATGAAGTCTGTTGAATTTATGGAACTAACTACCAATCATGGACTTAATTGGACAGCTGATAGGTTTTGCAATGAAAAATCGTTTCATTGTTTTTACACGTTATCTGATAAACGGATGACAAAGAAATCAATAATTAATAAATTTGCTTTCTGTCGGTGATGGAAAATCCACACAATACAAATGTTTATACCTTGTGAAAACAGAGAGAGCGTATTTCGAAATCTCTTCGTTGGCAATATTTGTAAAGTAGGTTTAAATTCTTTAAGCTCTGACACAACCCTATTTCGAAAATAAATTATTCGATGTTCAACAGGAGTTTATGCAACATTTTCTTTGTGCTTGAAATTAATATTTACCGTAAAGCATGGGTATTATTAATAATCATTCATGTAAATAGTCATCACTTTGACGCTTTAGCGTGGATATTGCAGTCGCTTTGACGGAGGTATATCTGTGATGAGGATATTGGCATTAATTGTGCGATTGATGAGAAAGATATGGCTGTTTGTGTCATTCTTCTCAGCGATATTAAATTGACTGTTACCACCATCGCTACACCATTACTATCATCATCACCAATGCTGTTGTTGCTGTCATTATTAACATTATCATTAATATACAATCCTCATTATCACTTCCACCACCATCATCATCATCATCATTATTATTATCATTATTATTTCCTTATTATTGTTATCACTATTACTATTGTAATTATCATTATTATAAACTATTCAAAAAGAAGTAAGCATTAATTATTATTATTGTTGTTGTTATTATCATTGTTGTTTTCTTGTTATTTTCATTATTTTTACTATTATCATTATTATTATTATTATTATCATTATTATTATTATTATTACCATTATTATTATCATTATTATTATTATCATTTTCATTCTCATTATCATTATTATTATCATTGTTGTTATTATTATCAATATCATTATTATCAGCATAACTGTTTTTTATTGTTATTGTTATTGTCATTGTTATTGTTATCATTATTATTATCATTAATATTATCACTATCATTATTATTATTATTATTATTATTATTATTATTATTATTATTACTATTATTATTATTATCATTATCATTATCATTATTGTTATTATTGTTGTTATTATTATTGTTATTATTATTGTTATTGTTATTATTGTTATTATTCTAATTGTTACTATTATTATCATTATCATTATTATCATTATTATTATTATTATTTCAGTTGTCATCATTATCATTATTATCATCATTATTTTTTATTGATATTGCCTTATCATTATTGTTATTAGTATTATCATTATTATCATTACTGTTATTACAATTATTACTGCTACTACTACTATTATCATCACCATTATTATTATTACTGTTATAAATATTACCATAATTGTTATTTTCATTTTTGTTGTTGTTGTTCTTATACTCATTATCATTATTATTGTTGCTGTTGTTGTTATTATGATTATTTTCATTATAATTGTTTTTATTATCATTGTTATTATTATTATTGTTATCATTATTATTATGTTCATCATCATCATCATCATCATGTGTGTGTGTGTGTGTGTGTGTGTGTGTGTGTGTGTGTGGTCCTGCGTGTATGCGTGTGTATTTTACTTTAAACATGATAATTCGGGAGGAGTATCCAGAGTCATTAGTGAATTTTCTAACCCTTACCGCAAGCAGTTCACTCTCATTAATATTTCATTAGGTTCAGCGACCACCCTGATTTAATAATCAAAATAGGATAGGGTTCATATCTACTCCTTATATTTAATGAAAAGGTCCTGTAGCCAAACTTTGTTCGGCAAGTGTTATACTTTTAATATGAAGTATTTACATTTATTAGTGTTTATTCTTAAGAGGAAGATTAACTCCACAAAAAGGCAGACATGAGAGTATTTGAAAGAAATGTAGAACCAAGAACTTTTCTGTGGAATATATTCGTAGCGGAAATATTAAAATGCATTTTGATGTACAGAGAACTGATTGGATCTTATTAAATTATGATAAACAATGAATATATATATATATATGTATATATATATATATATATATATATATATATATATATATATATCGGACTGATTGTAGCTCATATTCAGTTTACATTTTGGTTGCATGCTGAAATATCACAAAACTAAATCGTATTCAAATAACCGTGAGATGATACTTCTCCCAGACGTCATGATTCAGTGTATTTGCTTCAGTATGATTTTAGTCTCCGTCAGTACCTCATATTTTACGGAAATCGCCGCTAAATGTTACTAATGAGCATCTTGAAAGCATGCTTGCCAGTAGCAATGACCTAAGGTGGTTATTAGTTTTTATG
>NC_061839.1:15841277-15843777 GCF_019202785.1 Penaeus chinensis
GGAAAAAGGACCCAATGATATAAATGTGCGAGCGACTACAACCCGTTTGCCCTTGTTACGTTGCAGACGGCATCCTCCGTCTTCACGTAATGCTGAAGGTTATATCCCACGTCTCGCTGTGATCTGGCAGCATCCCCCCTAATCCTCGGCACTTGTGGGGTTCCGCCGCTGCGTGTCGCCGGCTGACTATTCGAGGCTTTAGTTCTCGCTGCTTCATCTTCGAGACTGATCCTGGAAGGCGGGGCTTGGGAGGCCGGGGACACGATTACCCGCGGAAATCTCGCCCGCCTGGCAACCATGCATGCAAACTCCACTCTGATGGGGAGCTCTGTCTTCACCCCCGCGTCAGGGTCATCAAGCGATTCGAAACGTCGCTGACATCAAAATCATATTAAGATTCACGTGTAATCAGCAAAGAGTGTGTCTAATCCTTTTAGTCCGTTGAATTGTTATATGATCCCCCTCTCTTTTCTCTCTTTCTCTCTCTCTCCCTCTCTCCCTCTCTCTCTCTCTCTTCTGTGTGTGTGTATAAATATATTCAGTAACACACACAGACATATTTATCATACTCATGATGACATCCGACTAGGTTGTGATGACATCGTGATATCTGATGTTCTCTATATGCTAATTACTTGTATTAAGAAATAAAATATCTAAATAAAACATTGCCTGATGATTGGCCTGACATTTTAGAAAGAGAATAAAATGGTAAATAACAGTATAGGTATAACCCGAATAATTTGAGATAATGGAAGATACATCGACCGTTTGTGATAATTATAAGTAATTTTACGTTTCCAACGAAATAGTTTTTTTTTTTTTTTCTTTTTCATCTTTATTCTCAAACCTACTCTAATGTAAAGACTGCACTATAATAGTTCCACTTTTACACAACAATGACATAAATTACATCAGTACCTAACAAACTTTAATCATGAAGCCGAACACAGGGAAGGCAATCAGCAAATACAAATATGCGCCCTTCGCATAATTATATAAAATTAGGTTATGCATTCATATCGCCCAGGAAAGTGGTTGGCGAAGGGAGGGGGGGGGGAAGGGGGAGGGGATGTTAACTTCATTTTTAGCTTTAATAATAACTCGTGAGAGAGATTTATGGCTGTTGATAAACTAGTAAAATTACAGTCGGGCCGCGGCGCCATCTGGAGGTGGGCTTGTGCAAAAAGAGATCGAGGAATGCTCAAGGCAGTAAATGTCATGCTTTCCATTTGTCCGGGTTATACATGGCAACCTAGGGACAGGGAAGAATTAATTAATGCTCATATATTTTTTCTTACTTTTTGCTTTCCCTTCGCGTAAATTCTGGCACTTACATGACGCAGGTGGCGGCGAGTTCATGGACAGGGAATCTCTTTTTGCTTCATGATTTCGACATTTGTTATTTGATTCTGTTTTGGCTTGTTTTGTTATTTTCTGTTGGTATTTTTTTTTTTTTTTTTTTTTTACACATATATCTTCGAATTACGTATGGTCATTTTTATATTGATAATAAGAATAATAACAATAATGATATTAATGATCATCATCATCATTATTATTATTACTATTATTATTGATATTATTATTATCATTATTATTATTATTATTATTATTATTATTATTATTATTATTATTATTATTATTATTTTTATTTTATTATTATTATCATTATGGTTATTATTATTGACATCATACTCACCCTCATCATTATCATTGTTATTATTAATATTTCTGTTATTATCATTATCAATATTATGATTATTATAAATATTATGATTATTATTATTATTATTATTACTATTATTATTATCATTATTATTTGTATTATTATTGTTATTATTATTATTGTTATTATTATTATTATTGTTATTATTATTATTATTATTATTGTTATTATTATATTTATTATTATTATTATTATCAGTATTGTCAGAGAGTACCAGCTAGGAATACTCGGTACCATTACCGTGCTAAATAAGTCCATAAGGTCCCAATGCTCATCGAAAGTGCCACAACAGATAGAAACAGTAGTAAAAAAAAAATAATAATAATAAAAAAAAATAATAATATAATCCCCCCCCCCCAACCAGGAAAAGAATACCAAATTACGAAATCATTATAAAATTATAAGCATCACTTGTCCCCATACCCACAGGACGCCGAATAAACAGCGCTAAATCGCACGGGCATTACAGTTTTTCCCTCAAGTAGATTCGCTAAGGAAAAGCCAAACCGCCAGCATGTAAGTACAGTACATCACAAAAGCAGATGCTGGCCCCGCGATCCGTGGTTGCTATTATCACACATTTATGCACTTCTGATACTCAAGCCCATGTTCACAGGAGTATACCCTGGCGTAGTGAGCAATCCCGTGCGTTGCTGCACATTGGGCTTATCAGTGGCATCCCGGCTAATCTACTCTCCCACCCCACCAAAATACACCTAAGCAACTAGGTGGGGGGTAACTCGGTTGCCAACCTCTCAATCAAAAACCATG
>NC_061839.1:15881277-15886277 GCF_019202785.1 Penaeus chinensis
AATGAACATATGCGTATTACTTGCGGGTGAACAACTATGGCTGCACTGGGTGTACATACGCATAAATGAAATAAGTATATAAAATATAATCACACATATGTGCACTTTTGATACTCAAGCCCATGCTCAAGGGAGTATACCCTGGTGTAGTGAGCAGGGCCGTGCTCACTACACTTTGTGAAATTAGAAGATTTTTTATATAGTATAAGCGAAAGAGTGGTTTGATTAAAACTAAGCAATAGGTACAATTTAAGATTGTTCAAGTCTATGCTCCAACCAGCAGCCACAGTGATGAAGAAATAGAGAGCTTCTACGAAAATGTTTATTTAGCCAGCGAGAGAGTAAAAGTCTATTTCTCATTAATTGTGTGAGATTTTAATGTCAAAATAGGTAAAAAGACCGTAGTGGGGAATCACGAAATAGGCACCAGTAATGAGAGGACAAATGCTAGTCGATTTTGCGGAGCTTCGATCACTCAATATCATGAATACATTCTTCGAAAAAAGACTAGAGCAGAAGCGGACATGGATGTCGTCATCTGACATCAAAAGCGAAATTGACTTAATGATTTCAAATACGCAGATATAGTAAAAAAAATATGGTATTATATTATGGTATGTTATTAATAAATGTAAATGTTAACTTGAAGACCAGAGTAACAGTATTTAAACCTTAACTTCCAAAACGGATTCACTTCTCAGAGATGACGATTTCAACATTGACCAAATCAACAAACAGTCCGATGACATAATAAATGAAGCTGCACTTGAAGCAGGCGGTAAGAACGTCTAGCAAAGCTCCAGCAAGCTCTCTGAAGAAACTAAACAGCTTATGCAAAAACGTAGGATGATGAAAGTATCGTCAAGCAGGGACAAGATAGAATTAGCTGAACTAACAAAGACTATTAACAAAAAGAAGAGAGAACATGTACGGAAATTCCGTAGTCAAATAATAAATGAAACAGTGATCTCCTAAAAGGAGACTCGGAATAGGGAGAAACCAAATGCAATAAAGAAACCAGACGGACAAGTAACATATAATAAAAATGAAATCATGAGAGTAGTACAAGACTTCTGCAGGGATCTATACAACTCAAAATAACAGTCACGGATAGAATCGAAGGCAGTAACTAGAGACGTAACTAACATCACAAGAGAAGAAATAAAAAAAAAAAGTTTTTAAAAGCATGAAGAGACTGAAGCACCACGTGAAGACCTTATAATTAATGCAGGATAAATGGCAACAGTGAAACTAGCCAATTAAAAAAAAAAAAAAAAAAAAAAAAAAAAGACTTCCCAACGAAAAAAACACATCCACACGCTCACCCAAATGAGAGAAAAAATAAACAAATATTGGAAACCCCTGTATATGGCATTCATCGATAATAAAAAGACATTTTTAGTAGCTTGTAGTAGCACTACAAGCTATTCGAAGACAGGGAGAAGAGGACCTATATTGTAAAATACTAGAAAATATATACGATAATGGGACAGCAACTATTAAGCTCCATACGGAAACCGATACAATACCAGTTAAAAAAAAAAGGTGTTACACACCATGATACCATCTCACCAAAACTGTTTGCAGCTTACCTTGAGGGAATATTCAAGAAGCTAGAATGGAGTGGAAAGGGTATCAAAATACGAGACGAATACTTAAATAATCGAAGATTGGCAGATGATATTGATCTCTTCAGTCAATCTGCAAATTAAATGCAGCAACCAATAAACGATCTGAATATAGAAAGTCTGAAAGTCAGACTTAGGATGAACAAGAAAAAGACTAAGATCATGTTCAACAGTAGAGTTCAATTCGAACTGATACATGTACAAGGCCAAGCGCTACACGTAGTTTACAAGTATATACAGCAAGGGCAACTTATACAGACAAGAAAATTAAGCAACGCATCAGTCTAGGCTGGAATGTGGCAGACACAGTAGTATACTAAGAGGCACAGTGCCATTATGTTTAATCAATGCATCCTCCCAGTTATGACCTTTTGATCAGAAACATGAACTACAACCAAATTACTGCAGAGGAAACTAATAAGTGCCCGGAGAGGGATGGAGAGGTTGATGCTGGGAATTAGCTTAAGAGATCGGATGAGGGTGACGTGGATCAGGGAACAGACGAATGTAGAAGACAGACTTGGGAGCATCAGAAAGAAAAAGTGGCAATGGGAAGGTCATATATGTCAGAGACAGGCCGACACATGGACAAATAATGTTACAGACTAGGCCATAGATAACACAAAGACGCCAAGGGCCAGACCAATGACAAGATGGCGTAATGAAATAACGAAATTTTGGGACCAAGACTGAAAACAAGAGTAAGGCAAAATTGGAAAAGATTGGAGGAGGCCTACTTCCTGCAGTGGATTGATTCAGGCTGATGATGACGATATAGACATATATATAATATGCATATACATACATATATATATATATATATATATATATATATATATATATATATGCTTACATATATATACATATATATAAATATTTGTGTGTGTGTGTGTGTATGTATGTATGTATATATAAGTGAGCGTTTTGTATGTTTGTGTGTACAAATATATCAGTGTGTGTGTATAAACACATCGCTTAGATTATATCAGTAAGAAGATATGGGTAAAAACAAATCTATTTTTTTTTCAACAGAAGCTTGTAAGAGATGCTAGTAATACTTCATAATTATTCTATTAAATGGGGAACATAATAATATTTCGTTGATTAATGGTAACTCGCACTATTAAAGTGCCCTTCCAACGGCCAGTGAAATATTTTTCTTTATTCGTGAAGCTATATAAACTATAGAGAACGATATTATATAGCATATTGCTTTTCATGTATTTTTGTCCAATAATGTTTCTGTTAAAAGATTGCTTGAATTTATATATATATATATATATATATACATACACACACATATATATAGATATATATATATATGTGTGTGTGTGTATGTGTGTGTGTGTGTGTGTGTGTGTGTGTGTGTGTGTGTGTGTGTGTGTGTGTGTGTGTGTGTGTGTGTGTGCGTGCGTGCGGGTGTATATATATATATATATATATATATATATATATATATATATATATATACATATATGTGTGCGTGTGTATATATGTATATATATATATATATATATGAATTTACATATACAGAATATAAACTCTAAAAGACGGATAGTAATAGTCGGATGCTTACACAGAGGAATGTAAAAGGTTTGCATGAAAGTGCTGGTGAATAAATCTTAATGAGAAACGACGTCTCAGTTGCAACTAAGGAGGAAAAGTTCGCCATAACTTCGCTAATGAATCTAGGCCGTGGGTCTCCTCTTTCGCGACTAATTACATCCACTTGCAAACAAGCTGTGATGATCAGCTACCAAAGGACATATAAGTGTACAAAGGTTTCTTACTTCCTCCCCTTTCCCTCGCCTCCTTTCATCTTCCCTTACTTTTAGAGCGGTGAAGGGAACATTTAATAGTCACAATGTCAATAATCAGTTCTCTTGCTTGAGCAGCGCATTATAAGAACGCACCTCATTAGATAATCAGCATCTCACATTTTTCTTTGCAACTAATTATACTGACTGGCATTTAGAACTCTCCGTCTCGTCAGTCCTTTTCTTTTACACTGACATGAACACTTGATATGATATGTATCCGTATCTGTCGTCTCATTATATCAGTGCAGCGAAGAGGATCAGGGAAGGGCTCGTTTTGGTGTTACATAAACGAAGGAAGTATTTTGCTCCTCTCAGATGCCCGCGCATATTTCTTCGCAAGGACAGCAGCAACGGAGTTTCCTGGAATTTCAGTTTGAGTTTTTTTCTCTTGGCTGTGACGAGAGGAGAAGTGACAGCCTCGAAGATTCAAGGTGGAAGGCAACTTCAAAGGTGGAAAGGCAGAAAGAGCTGTCGAAAGTAATGCTTAAGCGTTGCCTTTGAGCGAGAAGAGATTAATTCATTTACGTGCGTTGGTGATATTGGCGTAGATCAAAACACTAAACGCTGATTTACGTCGATGTAAAAGCCGAAAATGCTTTTGGGAAGTAATAATGATAATGATAACAATATATATTAAATTATAATAATAATGATGATGATAATAATAATAATAATAATAATAATAATAATAATAATAATAATAATAATAATAATAATAATAATAATAATAACAACAATAATAATAATAATAATAATAATAATAATAATAATAATAATGATAATGAAAATAATAATAATGATAATGATAATGATAATGATAATAATAATAATAATGGTAATAGTAATAAAGAAATAATAATTATAATAACGATAAACAGTTAAAAACGATAAAATTTAGGAGACAACTCTTCACAATTATTTGAGCATTGTGTACATATAATGATAAACATGAAGTTGAAATAAAGGAGAAAATATAAATACAAAAGCCTTAAAAAGTTACAGGAGATTGAATGACGGCAATACGTTCACGAAGAGGATCATGGGGAAAAATATATACACAATGTGTGAGTGTGTGTGTGTGCGTATGTGTGTGTGTGTGTGTATGTGTGTGTGTGTGTGTGCGTATGTGTGTGTGTGTGTGTATGTGTGTGTGTGTATGTGTGTGTGTGTGTGTGTGTGTGTGTGTGTGTGTGTGTGTGTGTGTGTATGTGTGTATGTGTGTATGTGTGCGTGTGTGTGTGTGTGTGTGTGTGTATGTGTGTGTGTGTGTGTGTGTGTGCGTATGTGTGTGTGTGTGTTGTGTGTGTGTGTGTGTGTGTGTGTGTGTGTGTGTGTGTGTGTGTGTGTGTGTGTGTGCATATATAAACATACACTGTCAAATATTCTACCATTACCAAAGATACTGTTGAATCTTACAAATTTTGACACTGCCAGATGCCAAACACATTGTTCACTTTCACAAATTCCCATCATGACATTACCAAATACACCGTTCACTTTAACAGATTTTGAAATTGCATTCTTCTACCCTACAGTCCCTCTCCTCTCCTTC
>NC_061839.1:15913777-15918777 GCF_019202785.1 Penaeus chinensis
TGTGTGTGTGTGTGTGTGTGTGTGTGTGTGTGTGTGTTTATATGTATATATATGTATAAATATATAAATTCATATGTATATATATACATACATATACATACACATACACACGCACACACAGACACATATATGTATATGTATATATATATATGCATATATACATATATATATATATATATATAAATATATATATATATATATATATTATATATATATATATATATATCCTATAACTATATATATGCATATGTGTTTATATGTGTATGTATATATACATATATATATACATATATATATATATATATATATATGTGTGTGTGTGTGTGTGTGTGTGTATGTGTGTGTTGTGTGTGTATGTGTGTGTGTGTGTTTATGTGTGTTAGTGTGAGTTATATACATTTATATACATACATACATATATATATATGTATGTATATAAATGTATATATATATATATATATATATATATATATATATATATATGTGTATGTGTGTGTGTGTGTGTGTGTGTGTGTGTGTGTGTGTGTGTGTGTATGTTTGTATGTATATATATATATATATATATATATATATATATATATATATATATATATATATATATATATATATATATATATATGTGTGTGTGTAACTGTGTGTGTGTGTGTGTGTGTGTGTGTGTATATACATGTATATGCATGTGTGTGTGTTTGCTTGTGTGCGTGTGTTTTTAGTTATCTTTATCTAGTCCCTCTTAATAAAAGATAATTTTCAGAAATATGAATAAAGAAAATAAGCAAATTAATGCGCTTAGTCCTTTGATTATTCAATACTACATATACATTTTTAAAATTTTATTTTAATAGTAAGGAATTCTTTAAGGTTTTATACTGAATGTTTTTATAGAGGTCGTATTTTGTTGTTGTTTACATATATACTGTACTGCTTCAGAATATCATCATTTTGTTATTATCATAATTTTGTGTAATTTTGTTAATTTTCCTTTTGCAATGTTCTTGATAATGACGTTTTTAATGACTTTTGTAATTTTGTGTTCCGCTTGGATAAATTTGTCGCTCAGTTGATCAAGAAAATTATATTTAGCAGTGTCGTCTTCAGAGCAAATTCGTATATATATACTGTAATCTTTCCAAAAAAGAGCCATCCGTTACTATCCCGTCTAGCGTTTGTACATATAAAAGAGAAAGTCATCGTGAAAGGAATCCGAAAGAGAAAGAAAAAAAAAAAATCGTAGAGCAATAATAGATAACACATAATGACTGCATGTCTCTTGTCACACGCTTCCAAGAAACAGGAATAAAAAAGAAAAGAAAAAATATAGAAACAGAAAAAGAAAAAAAGTCATCCCCCCCCCCCCCCCCTTGTCTGAGATCGTGAGCTCCAACACGTATATATTTCACGAAAGGTTATTTTCTCTGGATATTCTTAGAACGCACTCATTAATTGAAACAAAGACTTCGAAAAATGACTGTAATATTACTACCAAAGAGCTTGAAGCATGAGAAAGAACATGACAGTGTGTGTGTGTGTTATTTACGTCCCCGGTTCCCAGTTTGTGAAGAGGGAGAAGGAGAGAGAGAAAGAGAGAAAGAAAGAGAAGCAGAAGAGAAGAGAGAGAAACAGACAGACAGATAAACGAACGGACGGACAGATAGACAGACAGGCAGGCAGGCAGGCAGGGAGGCAGGTAGGTTGGCAGGCAGGCAGGCAGGCAGGCAGGCAGGCAGGCAGGCAGGCAGACAGACAGAGAGACTAACAGACAGACAGACAGATTGACAGACAGACAGATGACAGACAGACAGACAGACAGACCGGCAGGCAGGCAGGCAGACAGACGGACAGATAAACAGACATATAGACAGATAGATAGACAGACAGACAGACGGGAAGACAGATAAACAAACAGGCACACATAAACAGACAGACAGACATAAACAGACAAACAGAGAACAGCAAAAAGTTCTCAGTTGGATATGTGGGAGGCGATGTGTGGGGGTTGGGAATGGATCGCGACAAGTAAAAAGGAGAAACCTGTAAATCAATCCTTAACGAACAATTTAAAAGACTTCTTGTAATAGTACCTTCATTTCCTTACTCTTATATCCTGCTTTAACTGGTGTTTCATTCCCAGTATAGTATCTTTTGTGGGACCGAGATCTATAAGTTGAAAAGTAAAACAATGACGATCATTATCGCGGTCTTAAGCAAACACATTCATAAAAATAGAAACTATTAAAAGAAAATGGTTTGGCAAATTACTACGTTTATCCTACAATCTGTTTGTTATCTCTCTTTCACACAAACACGCACCACAGACTGTCACTTATTCTGGTTTATAGGATAATCGATAATTACATCTGGTAACAATGGAAGTGTTTGTTATCAGTTGGATTATACACCAATGTTTATATATTCGAGTAACGAGAATGAATACGATGTGTAATCAAACAACAAAAAAATATTATATCTTGTTAGTATTATAATAGGCTCGAAATCCATGTTGTTCTTGTTTATTTTATTATTATTATTATTATTAAATAAACATACGTCTGGAATGAATACAAGATCTTTGATTTACATTACTTTATATATATATATATATATATATATATATATATATATATATATATATATGTTTTAATATACCAAACAAATCAGTATTTAACTTCTTTTTTTCACTATCATAGGTGTATATTCATCTGAAATTATGCCCGCAACATACATATTATACAGGTTAATTGTAAATATGCATCAGTCATGGTATAAATGTGACGCCTTTTAATCGTTTATATTTTGATATTAATCAAGATATTTTTTTGCTTAAACCTTGAATATACCCTCTCTCTCTTTATATAGAGAGAGATAGAGATAGAGGATATATTCAAGGTACAAGCAAAACAATGCCATGATTAGGACCAATGTATGAACGATTAAAAGGCATTAAATATATATAAATACACTTAAGTATATATATACACATATATATACTTATACATGTTATATATATATATATATATATATATATATATATATATATATATATATATATACACACATATATATATATGTGTGTGTGTGTGTGTGTGTGTGTGTGTGTGTGTGTGTCTGTGTGTGTGTGTGTGTGTGTGTGTGTGTGTGTGTGTGTGTGTGTGTGTGTGTGTGTTCATATATATATATATATATATATATATATATATATATATATATACAGTATGTCATCATCATCATCATCAGCCTGAATCAGGTCACTTGCAATTTTTTTTTCCAGTCTTGGCCCCCAAATTTCATTATTTCGTAACTCCATCTTGTCATTGGCCTGGCCCTTGGCCTCTTTATGTTATCTATAGTCCAGACTTTTACTTTCTTTGTCTATCTGTCGTCCTGTCTCCAACAAATATGGCCTGCCCATTGCCAGTTTTTCTTTTTGATACTCACAAATATATCTTCCATTTTTTCTGCTCCCTGATCCACGTTGCCCTCATCCGATCTCTTAGGCTAATTCCCAAGAACAACCTTTTCATTCTTCTCTGGGCACTTATTAGTTTCCTCTGCAGTAATTTGGTTGGAGTCCATGTTTCTGATCCATAGGTCATAACTGGAAGCACGCATTTGGTTAAAGACTTTTCTTTTTAAACATAATGGCAAGGAGCCTCTCAGTATGCTATTGTGTCTGCCGGAGGCGCTCCAGTCTAGACTGATGCATCGCTTAATTTACTCTGTGATAGATGAGTTTGGCTGTACAAGTTGCCCTAGCTATACATACTTGTCCACTACCTCTAGTGCTTTGTCTTGTGCATGTATATGTTCGAATTGAATTGTGCTGTTAAACATGATCTTAGTCTTTTTTTCTCAGACTTTCTCTATTCTGATCGTTTATTAGTTGCTGCATTTAAATCCACATTCACTGAATAGAACAATATCATCTGCAAATCTTAGATTGTTTAGGTATTCGTATCCTATTTTGATACCCTTTCCGTTCCATTCTAGCTTCTTGAATATTTCCTCTAGGCAAGCTGTAGACAGTTTTGGTGAGATGGTATCGTCCTATCTAACACCTTTTTTATTTGGTAGTTTATCGGTTTCCGTGTGGAACTTGATGGTTGCTGTCCTATCTTCGCATATATCTTCCGATATTTTACAATATACCTCCTCTACTCCCTGTCTTCGAATAGCTTCTAGTACTGCTGCTATTTATTCAGAGTCAAATGCCTTTTTGTAATCAATGAATGCCATACACAGGACTTTCCTATATTCCTTTAGTTTTTCTCTTATTTTGCTGAGTGTGTGGATGTAGTCTGTTGTTGAGAATCCACTATGGAAGCCTGCCGTTCTCTAGGCTGGTTACAATCTAGACTGTCACAGATGCGTGTTGTGATGACTTTTGTGAACAGTTTGTAAGTAACTGAAAGGAGGCTTATAGCTCGGTAGTTTTTTAGATCCTTTCTATTCCTTTTTTTTAGGTATCAAAATAAATGTTGCATTTTTCCAGGCTTTGCGAGATTTCCTGTTGAGAAGGCATTTGTTAAAAAGATTGGCTTGTTTCACTGTTGCAATTTCTCCTGAATCTATTAGAAGATCTATACTAATTCCGTCATCACTTGCAGTTTTCCTTCTCTTCATGCCTTTAAGCGTTCTTTATATTTCTTCTGTTATGATGTTAGTTATGTCTCTAGTTACCACTACTCCTATGATTTCCTTCTTATTATAAAGCACTTCTCCGTCTGAGTTCTTAATTGCATACATTTGATTTCCCCTATTCCGAGTCCCGTTTTTGCTATTTTCATGCTGATACCTGAGGTCACTGTTTCATTTATTATTTGACTATTTATTTAGTCTTTGTTAGTTCAACTAAGTCTATCTTATCCCTGTTTGACGATACTTTCATCACTCCGTTTTTGCATAAGTTATTTAGTTTTTATCGAGAGCTTGCTGGAGCTTTACTTTACGTTCTCACCGCCTCCTTCAAGTGCAGCTTGCTTTATAATGTCATTCAACTGTTG
>NC_061839.1:15933777-15936277 GCF_019202785.1 Penaeus chinensis
TTAGGGAAAAGAACAATTGCACAGTCCTTTATCCACTCATCTGCCCCGCCGGCATATAGCTTGGGCGTGGGAAAGCATTAATGCATTTTATATTCGGTTATGTGATACTACATTCCAAATTTAGGATACAACATAATTATATCTTCTAAGACATCAGATGATATGAAGTAGTTACATAGTTCTCCGTACCTCATGCTAGGTGGCCTGAAAGGCTGTATCACATGGCACTCTGAGATATAATGTACAAGTGTTCGCTTATATTCTTCATTACACAGTTTACACTTAGTTTCTTCGACATTACAAACTGTACTGACCTGCCAATACAATCTATATCCAAGCCTGATTCTTGCAGTCACAACATCACACTGTCTTGTTCTTGTTTTATATAAACCATAGATGAAGGAATCTTGCCTAAAACGGTCATAGTGCTTTATGCTACAGCTTTCAGGGCGTTGAGAATTAATCAACTCAGTCAAGTCCTCTCTGAAGGAAGTTTTAATGATGTAGAAAGTCCTAGAAAGAGGTATCCCAAGATCTATGTCCACACTTTGTTTGTCACATGCTGACTTTGCTAGGCGATCAGCATGATCATGCCTAGGGATTCCAACATGCGATGGAATCCACACAAAACGTATATTATGGCCTCGTTCTTTTGCACGATACACGTTTATCCTGATGTCATTTGCAATATTTCCCGCACCTTTGTCTAGAGTGTTCAGAGCCTGGAGAGCACTCTGTGAATCGCAGAAAATGACCCCTGAGCCTTGGTTCAATAGAAATTCGGTAGCCATGAGTATTCCTGCCAACTCGGTTTGCATAGTGCTAGCCCAGTCATGAATCCTCCTACAATCCTGGTGCTGCAAAATATTGTTTTTATATACAACAAAAGCGCATCCTGCTCTGCTCCCAGACTGCAATGATCCGTCAGTGTAGCATTCATATGCATTGGAAAGAGTGTCTAGATGCTCATTTATACTTGCAAGTGCATACTGTTTAAGTATAGCAGGGGGGACACTGTCTTTTTGGGGGACAGTCGTATAATATACACTTAGGTCCGACATTTTCCACGGTGGTACAGAACGTCCATGTAGGGTCTTAGTTATGGGTATGTTCAGCTGAGCTAAGTGTTTACACGTCACTTGTAACCATGGATTTGAGTATGAATCAGTGTTGTTATTCAAAGTTAGCTCTTCTATTCTGTGTTTTAGTTGTCTTTGGAACTCTGTACAATGGAGGGGTTCTCTAATTGATTTGACACTAAATGTGGTATTTATGTATAATATTCTTTCATAAACAGAAGGCAAAATAAGTTCTGTTCTCAAATTCACAATCCTTGTTGTTCTAGGGGCACCAAGAATGATCCTCATGGCTTCATTTTGTACACTTTCTAGACTAGTCAACTCCGATTCCTTGAACAATACTAGGTGCAACGCATGGTAATCTATGACCGACCTTATGTATGACAAGTAAAAGATGCTCGCAATATTGACATTAATACCATGGTCTTTGCCGACAAGTGTCTTAAGTGGCTTCTCCCTCTCCCTCTCTCTCTCTCTCTCTCTCTCTCTCTCTCTCTCTCTCTCTCTCTCTCTCTCTCTCTCTCTCTCTCTTCTTCTTCTTCTTCTTCTTCTTCTTCTTCTTCTTCCCCTCTCTTCCTCCCTACCCTCTCTCCTTTCCAACCCTCCCACCTACCTACCAATTTCTCTCTCTCTCTCTCTCTCTCTCACTCTCTCTCTCTCTTTCTCTCTCTCTCTCTCTCTCTCTCTCTCTCTCTCTCTCTCTCTCTTCTCTTCCTCCTTCATCTCTCCCTTTTGCCTTCCCCCTTCATCTCTCCCTTCTTCCCTCAGGTCTACTTGGCTACCCGTTCGTCTTGTCTGACATGATCGGAGGCAACGCATATGTTATCAAACCGAGCGCAGAATTGTTCATACGCTGGGCTCAGGCGAACACTTTCATGCCGAGTCTCCAGTTTTCTTTGCTGCCTTGGGACTTCGATGAGGAGCAGGTGAGACTCTTCTATTGTTATTTTTTTTGCATTTTGTTGTTGTTTGTCGTTGTTTTTTGGTGTTGTTTGTAGAGGGGTCATTGTTGTTGTTTTGTTGTTAATAGCGTTGTTATTATCGTTATTATGTTTATTATTATTTTCTTATTATATCTATCCTAGTAAGAAACTATAGTTTTTTTTTTTTTTTTTTTTTTTTTTTTTTTTTTTTTTTTTTTTTTTTTTTTTTACAAAATTACTTGTTCCTTCTTTTTTTTTACTGAATGAGACGCATGATGACACAGGCGTAGTATTCCAAAGAGATCCCAAGAGGCGGAAACTAAATTATATAAATACCAACTTGCATTACCAAAATATAAAATCTTAACTTGCCATGGAAAAAAAAAAAAATTTGAGGGGAGGATGAATATGAATGAAAATACTAATGTATGTAGCCTTTGTCCATTGAGATATTTAAATCTGCTAAAATATAATGCACAAAAGAAATTATCAGTTTTA
>NC_061839.1:15948777-15951277 GCF_019202785.1 Penaeus chinensis
ATATATATATACACGTATATATACCTTTATACAGTCAGAAACATTCTCAGACTCATACAAAAAATATGTACAAATGCAAGGGGAGTGTCTATAAAGAAAAAGACTTGCACTTGAATACCTTATTTTTGGGGAAACTGAGGTAAAAGTAGCCTCTGGTAAACAGCACTGAATTAATAGTAACTCGCCAGCAAAATTAGGTAAACATTCAAGACCTTTTTTTTCCTCGCTTATGACTGGAGGTGGTACTTAGTTCCCTTACCAAGCTCTAGTGTAAATAAAGGGATAGAGTTTAATACCCCCCCCCCCCCTTCCTAGAAATAAATATAAAAAAGGAATGAGATAAGGTGATATAGTTTCCTTAAGTTTTTGGAAGGAGGTCAGAAAGATACATAAGTATACTTGTAGTGTTATTATTCGACCGGCATACTGATCAGTTTGAGCAAATTTGCGACTTATCTTTGCTCATTTCAGTATACTGATTCTCCAACAGGAATATTAGATCGTTATATAATTTCATTAGTTAATTATCATCTCTCATTATTCTTCATGAAGTCAGAGAGAGAGGGGGGGGAGGGAAGGAGAGGAAGGGAGAAAGACAGTAAGAGAAAAGGAGAGAGAGGGGGAGGGAGAGAGTGAGATGGGAGGGAGTCCTAAACCTTTAAAGGGCTTATTTCAAACGTCGTCTTTTCATATCTCTCAACCTTCTTCACGCTTTCCGCATGAAATCTTTATGAATTCCGAGATCTATCTGGCATATTTTCTACTTAGAAGCTCCCCTTCTTCACGCAGATTGCAAGAGAATTAAGATGTATGAGCGTTCAAGCCCAATTCCTCATCTTGATCCATAACATCATTTCTCACGCCCGGCCTCTCTCTTTTGCCTTAAAATCTCGCTTGATCCTCGGCCGTTCTAATCGCTTCCCCTCCCCGTCCTTCCCTCCCCTCCTCTCCCCTCATCGCCTTGACCCCCCCCCCCTCCCCCCGTCCCTTTACCCTCTCTACCTCCCTTCCACCATCCAGGCCCCGCTACCTACGTACCCCCCCCCTCCCCTCCTACCATATTCCTCCAGGCCTCCATTCCCCTTCTCTCCTCCTTTTGCTTTTCCCACATTCCTTCTCCCTCCTCTCCTACCCAGCTTCTCACACATCCCGTCTGTCTGCTCCCAATCAACATCCCGTCGTTCTGAATCAGTTAATTTGCAACCAGCTGCCAGTATTCCTCTTTCCCTCCTTCCCTTCTTCGACCATGCAATCCAGACGTCCCATCCCTTCTCGCAGATCAGAATTCCTCACTTGTCCACAGCATCTCATCAGGCTTTTTCTTTTTTTCTGTTCCTTATCTCACATCGCAATCCCCTGACCGCAACAACCTTCTTACATCAAGAGCCCCACCATCTTCCTCCTCCCCTCACCTCCCCTGATGCCTCTCCTCTCTCCCCTCCCCTCATCCCTCTCCTTTCCTATCACCTCCCTTGATGCTTCTCCTCCCCCTTCCCCTCCTGATCCCTCTCCTGTCCCCTCCCCTCCTCCCTCTCCCACACCCCACTCATGCTTCTCTGACGGTATGACGGCCGTGTACATCAGCGCTGAAGAGCTGGGAGGTTCACGGCAGGATCTGGCCCATGATTTCCCCGAAGACCCGTGTAGATAGATGGCTGAATGTCGGGGTAGGGGAAAGGGGAAGGGGTAGGGGAAAGGGGAAGGGGAAGGGGAGAAGAAGGGGGAAGGGAGAGGGACCGGCAGAAGATGGGCTAAAAGGACGTGGTCGGTGTTTTAGAGGCGAGGAGGATGGAGGACTGAGAGGCTAGAGAGTAAAGGATAGGTTGAGGAAATATTGACGGATTGGTTCATGTGCATAAGTTCACACACACACGCATGCATACAAACAATGCACACGCGATCACGCACACTTTGAAATCTATACCTTCAATAACCGTTCCTATCGCCACCGGTTACAGTTGGTTAAGACTAAACTCCAATATTCTGAAGTTATTACCTCTTCATGCCGTCTGTTCTGGCCATTCATCATCGTTTTATTTTTTGTTTCCCTTTTCCATGTATTCTTCTTTGCGTTTTTTGCTCCCTGAAACAAACACGCATACACATATATATGTGTGTGTGTATGTGTATATATGTATATATATATATATATATATATATATATATATATATATATATATATATATATATACACATGCACACATACACACACCTATATATATATATGTGTGTGTGTGTGTACACATACACACACATATATATATATATATATATATATATATATATATATATATATATATATATATATATACATATATATACATATATATATGTATATATATGAAAGATGGAATAATGCAATGTCGCATTAATATCGATAAATAACAACCCTCCCTGACCAGGAATCTAACATAGGTCCCTCCGGATATGAAACTAGCCAATCTTTTTAACGAAAAAACTCGCAAAGCCTGGAAAAATACAATTATTTTGATACATAAAA
>NC_061839.1:15976277-15981277 GCF_019202785.1 Penaeus chinensis
TATCATTACCATTATCATTATTATTATTATCATTGTTATTACCATTGTTATTTTCACAATTATTTCAATTATTATAATAATAGTAATAATGACGAGTATATTGACAATAACAATTTTGATTTTTTTTTTAAATCAAGTAGGTCAGTATTAATAATAGCAATAATCACAGTAACACGAAAAATGATAGTGACGTAATAAATTTAAAAAAAAAAGGAATTGCACTGAAAATAAAACAATGTAATATAAAACAAAAATATAAATCATACTTCCTACAAAAAATATTACGTTGATATGCCTTTGCCAATGTAATAATACTGTTTGTTCTTTGGGTTTTACATGGTAAATTTAGGATATATACCTTCCAGTGCATCAGATGAAATGAAATATTCACTGAGTTCTTTATACCTCTTGTTGGTGGTCTGAGTGGCTGTATCAAATGACATTCCGAGATATAGTACTCAAGCTTCGTTTGTTTTCTTCTTTACATAGTCTACATCTAGATTCATCTGCAATAGCCACGTCCTATTGTCTGGTTTGACTTCAGTGCTACTCAAAAAAGGCTTGCTATCTCTATACTGATCGCAGTGCCTTATGGTAAAGCTTTCAGCCCTTTGATGTGCAATCCTAGCAAGAGGCATCCCAAGATCTATGTTCACAGTATCTTTGCTGTAGGCTTCCTTCGCCAATTTGTCAACGTGGTCGTACTTTCGTATGCCAACATAAGATGGTATCCATACAAACTGAAAGTTGAAATTGCGCTCTGTTGCATAAGTTACGTTACGCTTAATGCAACTCATAATTTCCTCATCGCCACCTGCTTTGAAACAGTTTAGTGTCCGAAGACCACTTTGAGAGTCACAGAAAACTACTCCAGAACCCCGACATTAAGAATTTTGTTGCAAGGAGCATACCTGCAACTCCGTTTGTGTAGTCTGGCCCAATTTTGCACTCTCATATTAACTTGATGTTGTCGTAAGCCATTTTTGTATACAGGGACAACCACAACCAGCTTTGTAATAAAACATGGCATGTGGTATCCGTAGAGTTTTGTAATTTTCAAGTCAGATACCGCAGATTAGTCCATTCTCTTTGTCAGTTAACGGAAAGTCGAGAGTTCTTAACTGGCTAGTAGTTTTCAATCACTCCAGAGCTGGACAGCATATGCTGATGATATTATTTTGTATCAAATAATGATAATGTTGATCACGATATCAAATACGGCTATTTATATTATTTATATTATTTATATTATTTATATTATTTATATTATTTATATTATTATTATAATTATTATCAATATTATTATTATCAAAATGCTCTGTATGTTCTTTATGAATAGAATTAACTGTTCAGAAATGTTTTACAAGTATAAGACATTTCTTTTCGTCATGACGTCATGTTTCTGCCATCGTCCTAAAAATAACAAAATAAATCTAGACGCGCAAGATGCTCCTTTAATGAATTTCACAATTACATGCCTTATATTTGCAAAATATTTCTGTGTCGTTTGAATGTTGTTCTAATGTTCCCTTGTTACTGTCTAGATTAAAACTTCTTTATTAATAAAAGTGATAATGATATTAATTATTAATATAATTATAATGATTATCTTAATCACAATAATTATTTCAGGATTGAGTTTAATATGTTAACCTGTAGAATTCAATGCATAAAGAATGTCTACAGTAGTGAGATCAATGCATGATCGACACTAACACCAGCCATTATCTGTTGGTGATGCAGTATATGCTTGTTACATGCAAAGAGGAATGGGTATATTCATGCCTACCCGAGGGTATAACCTGGCTCTGACTAACTTATGAAACAGCCTAGCCTAAAACAACCCTGGGTATATTCTGAGCGAGGGTATAGTCTGGGCTCTTACACCAGAAATGGTCGAAGGTGACGGTTCGGAGTGCGTCGAGGAATGGATTGAGTATGTAAAAATAAGTTCAAAGTTATATGGTAAGGAAATGCAGTAAATGTAATCCTATATTTTTCTCAGCAGCACTGTCTTTTGAATTCACTTTAATAATCCTTATGGTTTTACAATCAAGTTCTGCAACTGAAATAAAGAAAAAATAACATAAAACAAGGAAAAAACTAGATTAAAGATATATCATGGGCGGGACTCACTCGATTCCTCCTCGCTTTTGTTATTGCTGTTGTTTTTACTTACAATAAGTAGGAGAAGGGTGGGTATATAGATAGCCTTATTTCTTGATTAACTTTGTAAAATTTAGTATTTCACTTATATTTGTTGAAATTAAAGAACATACAATAATGTGCTATATTTGTTTTTTATATGTCAACAAAAACACAAGGCATTGGATGAAACCAAAAAATATGTTTCTATAAAAAAAGAAAAACAAAAAAAAACAGAGAGATAGCTCGAGGTTTTCTTTAAAACCCAAACTCAGGTTAGTGGTAGCTATACCGATGAGATATAAGATTAGAATAAATCTTATTACATATGAAGGTATTATCGAAAGAGAGAAATTAAGAAATGTATATATGGATAGTCTTATTCCCAGGAGATATTGGCAAAACCGTTTATAAGGAATTGTATTGTTTTATTATCTTTTATCCAGCCATAATAATGATACTAATATTAGTGAAAGCAACTAAAATGAAGATGATAATGCAATTCACAATAATGATAATATTGATAGCAACAACTACAACAATAACTATAATGATAATGAATTATGATTATGATTAATTGTATAGTTATAGTTGCTGTAGTTAAAGTTATAGTTGTAATTAGTTACAGTCGTAGTTATAATTATGAATACGACTATTAACACTAATATTATTATTATAACAATTGTTGTTATTATTGTTATAACTGTGGAAAGTATATTTATATTAAGGAAATTTAATAAATATTTTTTAATACATAGAGATTACTGGTAATATCAAATCTTTTTGTATAAGAAAAACATTTATTTAATTTCCTTAATGTAAATACTTTCACAATTGGTGGCAGCAGTGGGACCCCTATTACTTATCTAGGGATTAACTTGTGCTTTCGTAACATAGGTGTTCAAGAAATCTCCGATTAACTGCTAAATATTTCCGTAAGGTAAACTACTATTTTCCGACGAATGGATGAAGCATCACCACAGCTGCAATACTTCAAACAGTGGTGGCATCAACAGCCAAAAGGGAAGTTGTTTTTTTGAATAGCTATAATATGGTAAATGTTGCTATGGTTACTTTATGTCAACCCACATTTCATATTCCATTTCCCCACTGATTTAAAACTTTCTTTTCTAACTACTGAGTCAACTAAGTGCCATCTCATCCTCACTGAACATTTCATATTGTTTAGAAAATTCAATAAGTTTTCCTTACTTATAGTTACGGGAGTAAATGATACCGAATTATAGTGATTAAATTCAGTAATGATAATTACCAATATTATTATAATTGTAACAATAAAAGGAAAAATCATAACAATAAAAACAACTATAGCAATGGAAATAATGCCAATAATATTAATAATAGCAATAATGATGATAGTAATGACAATAATAATTATAACAATAATAATATTGATAACAGTAATAATGGTAATGAAAATGAAAATGACACTGACACTGACACTGACACTGACATTGACATTGACATTGACATTGACATTAACATTGACAATGGCAATGACAATGGCAATGGCAATGACATTGACATTGACATTGACATTGACAATGACAATGACAATGACAATGACAATGACAATGACAATGACAATGACAATGAAAATGAAAATGAAAATGAAAATGAAAATGAAAATGAAAATGAAAATGAAAATGATAATGATAATGATAATGATAATGATAATGATAATGATATTGATATTCATAACGATAACGATAACGATAACGATAACGATAACGATAATGATGTTGATAATGATAATGTAAATAACAATTTTAGCGATGATAATAACGATAGTCATAATAAAGATAATAATAATAATAGTAATGATAATAATGATAATAGTGATGATGATGATAATAATAATAATGATAACGATTATAATAATATTATTATTATTATTATTATTAATGATGATGATGATGATGATGATACTAATAATGATAATGATAATGATAATGATTATTATTATTAAGATAATTACACTGAAGTTATAATAATAATAATAATAATAATAGTAATAATAGTAATAGTAATAATAATAATAATAATAGTAGTAATAGTAATAAGGATAATTATTATTATTGTTATAACACTGACAACAACAACAATAATGATAATGATAATGATATTAATAACAATAATAATGATAATAATAATAATTATTATTATTATTAAAATAATAATGAGAGTAGTAATAATCATAATAATCATAATAATGAAAATAATAAAAGTAGATAGTATGAAAATAATACCAATAATGATAATAATAATTATGATAATACGGCGATAATGATAATTATAATAATAATTATAATCTAAATAATAATGATTATAATAATAATCAAAATGATAATAATAACAGTAATGAAATTAGTAATAGTAATAATAATAACATTAATTATAATTATTATTATAGTTATAATTATAATAAGTACCAATGCTAATTGATAATAACAACAATAATAATAATCTTCAGAAGAAAAACAACAACATTGATAATGATAATAATATTCCCGCTACTATTCATGATTAAAATAACGGTAATGATAATAATAATAATAATAATAATAATAATAATAATAATAATAAAGATAATAATAATAATAAAAATAGTAATAATAATAACAACAATAATGATGATGATGATGATAATGATAATGATAATGATAGATAAGGATAATAATAATGATAATGATAATGTTAATTATTATTATTATTATTATTGTTTTCATTATCATCATCTTTATTGTTGTTGTTGAAGTTATAATTATTTCTTATCATTATTGGTGTTGGTGTCGTATTTGTTGTCACTGTTATCATTATTATAAATAATACTA
>NC_061839.1:16001277-16006277 GCF_019202785.1 Penaeus chinensis
TTATTTAATCAATGATGATAAGAAATTTATGATCATCCATTGTGTTATAGTCAAAACAAGGGGCATTATTATGATTATGATAATCATGATGATATTAACGGATGACGATATTAACAGTGTGTGTATAAATATGGTTATGATAACCGAGGTACTCATGATTTTTTTTTTTTTTCCCTTTTTTGATAATTACCAGCAGCAGCAAGGTCCGATGTAAAAGATACGTAAACAAACACATGAAAAAAAATAGATCCCACCGTAGCACACTCATTCATCGTTGCTATATCCCCAAATGACGTACATATTTAGAAAACGAAAGCTGAATAGCCACCATTATCACAGGGCACACTATCAATTATCTTCATGTAGCCTCATTGTCCTATGTAACTACCTGGTTTAGTAGGCATGTCGAGGCACGGAAGCATGTTTAGATGACTGATTAAAAGCGTCATTTCCAACACCGGCATGATTGTTGGCATGCCGCTTCCCTCGTCGTTGGCAAAGGATTGGTCATCTCGCCCTGCTCCGCGCTTTGTATATTGACCGACGGAGCTGCGGTCTTTAGTTTGAATCCTGCTCTTCTGCTTCATTTATTGTTAGGATGTTCTCTTAGCTTTCAGGGTTATCTTGTAAAAAGTTGCTTGTTGTTAGGACTGCCTTGTTGTCAGGATGGTTCTGTTGAATTTGTTTTGTCGTTAGGCGTGTCTTGTTATTAGCAGTGAATTGCTTTTAGACTTGTTTGCTGTTATTGGAACTGTCTTCTTCTTGTTTTTTTTTTTTTTTTTTTTTTTTGGGGGGGGGGGGTCTTGTTCGCACTGTCTTGTTAGGATTGTTCTTCGTTAAGATGGGCTTGGAAATGTCATAATTGTCTTATACGGGTTGTTTTGTAGAATTTTCTTGTTACGATTGCTTTGTTTTTGCTGTTAGGATTACCAAGTTGAAATAGCATTGCCTTGTTGTTGTTACGATTGTTTTGCTGTCACCATGGTCTTGTTACTGGGGTTTTCTTGTTTAAAGTTTGTTAGGAATGTTCTTTTCTTATTTGGACTGGAACTTTGTTCTTGTTTGGTTGTTAGGAATGGTATGCCCTGTTAGTATCATTACCATTATTATTATCAATTACTAATAATAATACTATTGGCATTATTTGTATCATCATTACTAGGAGTCGATAACCCGCCCTACGGAAAATTACTTAACTGAGATTTTTGAGCTTGAGAATGTGTGATTATCAGAATAAAAACACTGCAGATTGTCAAGGTACACAATCTTTTTACATTATGAACTGTCTACAATTAATATATTGAGTCATCTGAGTGTGCTACCCTACTTTGAGGTACATAATAGTAATGTACCATATGAGAAGAAAGATCTGTCTTTCTGTTCTGAGGGTCAGTCCCTGTTCTCCAAGCACAACCATGGCCATGCATTTCCACAAAAGAGGAAAATTCCATCCTCCCAATGCGTTTTGTTCAAGAGGTGAAGTACTTGGATCTATTCTTTTCCTCAAATCTTCCGTGGATGCCTCACATCAAGCCGGTAAAGGGGATGGCTACAAAAGCGCATAGTATTTATTATGCGGGTCTCTCACCGTTTCGCGGCTTTATCGAGCGCTTATTCATAGAAAACTTGACTATGGATGTGAGGCTTTCATCTGCAATTCCCACTGTTCTACGGATGTTGGGCTCATAATGAAGCTCTCAGAACTGTACATGGGGCTTTGTGCTGTGGGTGGAGAATTATTACACCGGGACTACTTGAAACTGGTTTAATACACGAGACTACAAAAAAAATCCGGATTCTACATCCAGATCGCTTTTCAATTCCCTTGAGCACAGACGATCCTATGAGAGGAGAATTAGGAATCTTGTGGAAGATCTCAATCAGATTCTCTCAAAGGCTCTAGCTGTTGAACTCCCTCGTCCCCCCCTTGGAACACTCTAGTCAAACTGGACTCGGTCTGCATAATGAAGGGGGAGAGATCCAAAGCAGAAATCAGGGAGAGATTTCTTCAGCACACTTCTGAGTACCAAGGATCAGATGCAATATATACAGATGGTTCGAAATCTGAAAACAGTCTGGGCTTTGCAGTAGTGAGCAGGAGGAAGACTACAGCTAGCAGCCTTTCTTCGGCAGCCTCGGTCTTCACTGCGGAGTTACATATCATCCTTGAAGCAGTCAAAATGACCAGAGATCTTACGAATCATTCTGCTGTAATATATTGTGACACTCGTAGTGCTTTGCATGCAACCAAGAGCTTAAATTCATCACATCCAGTGGTAAGAAGATACGCTGTTCCTTTCCCACACACCGACTTGAAACCCAGCATCAGAAATTATTTCCGTGATAACGGAAGGAGCAGTGGAAGCATAGCTCTATAAACTAAGTGCGAGAGATTAGAGATGACCTTGGCAGCTGGGTGACCAGCGTCCATCGCAGCCGACAAGTAAAAGTACCTGAGAATCGGATACATAAGACTGACTAATGGGTAAAAGTGAAGCACGTTGTGAGGGATGCTAAGAGCCATTAACGATCGCACATGTAATGAAAAATGTGTAGCATTCTCAGACCAAAAATGTATAAATATACGTACTTTTCTCCCCCATATACAGTGAAAAGTGTAATGAGGGAGAATTGTAACGAAGAAAGTCTTGTTAGTTTCCTAAGGGAGGCAAATATTATAAACAAAATATTATTATGTATAATATTTATGCAATAATGTTACACAATTGAAGCGTAGTATTTATCGTTATTTGTTTCTACTTATTGATATATATATTATTGATATTGTATAGATATTGTAACATTTTAATCCTACAAGATATTTACCGCTAATGACCTTAGCTGTTGACGCGGCAGATAATTTTAGATAATCAATTAATCAATCGGTCCCTGTGACTTGTTGGAAGTGGCAATGAAATGGCAGACTACGAGTAACATTGTAAAAGCTCGGTTATTATTATTCTTTCTATCCCTATCTCTCTTTAGCTCAGAGAGAGTGAGAGAGAGAGAGAGAGAGAGAGAGAGAGAGAGAGAGAGAGAGAGAGAGAGAGAGAGAGAGAGAGAGAGAGAGAGAGAGAGAGAGAGAGAGAGAGAGAGAGAGAGAGAGAGAGAGAGAGAGAGAGAGAGGCTTCATCCAGCTTATTCCTCCTTTCCCTCCCTTCGAGCCCACCAGGAACAGATTCTCTCATCAAACGTATTAGATATTATTATCATCATCATCACCAATATTATTAATAGTACCGTCTTCGTACATGTCAGAATAATAATCATCATTATCAATATTATCATTATCTTTGTTTTTGTGTACCATCTAATTTAATCAGTCGTGTTGCTGTACATCTTTTATTTCCAGAAATGTATATTTGCGCGCGATGTGCCGGCCATAGAGAGGGAAGCTTTGATCAGTAATGTTAGTTAACCTTCCAGGCCTTTCCCGTGCCACGTTACAGTATTGCAATAGGAAATACAATACAGAGAAAGTTTTTGCTGATATAATACACTCGCTTGATATTTTGATTGTGATGTGGAAGGAATGTCCGACCCCGATCACCCATCTATCCCCTCCACGTCTCATTTCACGCTCCACTTATTGATCCATTGTTTTATCCACTCTTCTGTCGCTCACTCCCCATGCAATACTCATGACTGCTTCCGCATATTAGATCCTGATAATTTTCCTTTCACAAGGAATGCGCAGTAAAAACATTTTTGGATATATCATACGTGAGGTTAAATAAATATAAATATATATATATAGATAGATAGATAGATAGATATATAGAGAGAGACATATATATATATATATATATATATATATATATTTATATATATGTATATATATATGTATGTATGTATGTATGTATATATGTATGCATGTATCTATGTATGTATGTATGCATGTATGCATCTATCTATAGGTATATTTGCACACTAAAAGATGTAAAATACATATATTGTATATCTGTGCTTTATACTTATGTCTTGCAGACCCTATTAATTTTCTCTTATTCGGAAATGCATCACATTCACATCTAAATATACCAACTGCTCGCAGTAATTACATATGCAGTAAATATAGATAGATAAATCGATAGTTGATAGATAGATGGATAGCTATATAGCGTACGTGCATCATTATACACACCGTTGCATGTATGTACGAACATCTGTAAATCGTGTAAGACAACCGTGATATGTAATCCCAGCAGAGAAGGCGTCGCACTTTGAATTTCTCGATTCCACGGACCAACTTTTCATTACGCAAGCCAGCCGCGACGAAAGCCAGGCAAAAGGATTCCTGAAGATAACAAAGCAAAGACAAGAAGATAACAGGGAAGAGAAAATCAAGCGAGGAAGCAATGTCCAGATAGCACTGATATCCCCGTCGCGACACCAGCCGCTTTGAACATGCGATGTTGCCTGAGAGCGTAACTGAAGAATTTCACTCTTTAGATAATCTGTTATGTTCGCAAGAGAGACACTGCAGGCACAGGCAGAATTCTTGGCTCTCCCTTTCTGACGGGGAAAATGATCTTGCCTTTTATCGACTTAATCTGAACACGAGCCAAGACCTAATACGTATATCTGCCTGAATCTTATTAAGGTGTCATTTATATCCTGGACACGTCAGGAGAGTGTCGAAATGTATATAATTAAAGCGGTACAATATATCTGTGAATAGCTTTCCGTTTAGTTGCAGTAATTTCTTTTCGCTTTCTCATTAGCATATAAATGTCTGTGACTACCGGAGGGCTAGACATTAAAGGGAGAAACTTAAATTAAAGATTTAAGTGGGAGGACTAAAACGTAGGGCTTATACTGTAGTGTTATTTGAAGAATCCAAAATTAAAAGCTGACAATCTCAAAGGCGAGGATTAAAACCAGGATCTTCGTGTTATGTTAGGATTTCAATATGAAATTTGAAAAGTGAGCAGAAATACATTAAAATAGAAATAGATAATAAAAAAGTTAATACAACGTAAAATAAAATGAAGATACGG
>NC_061839.1:16011277-16013777 GCF_019202785.1 Penaeus chinensis
TTGGTCTTGGTCCAGGAGACCTCTAGCCCCAGGGGCTTCGCTTCATTGCTAAATGCATCAAGAGCCGCTACAAGGGTTTCCAGAGATTCAGAGAGTACGGCAACATTATCGGCAAAGTCAAGGTCTGTAACCTTGATATTGCCCAGAGTTGCTCCACAGTGACTTTGGACAGTAGCTCTACCCAGTATCCAATCCATGCAAGTGTTGAAAAGTGTTGGTGCAAGAACACAGCCTTGCCTCACCCCTTGAACTAACAGGGAAGAAGCTCGACAGGCCCCCACCACACTTTACAGCACTTTCAGTGCCTGTATACAGGTTTGCTATTAGTCCAATAATCCTTATTGGAATTCCTCTTAGTCTCAGGATCTCCCAGAGAGATTCGCGATGCACCGTGTCAAACGCCTTCTTGAGATCGATGTAGGCTGCGAGCAGCCCACGTCCGAACTCACGACGGCGCTCTATAATGATTCGAAGCGCCAGGATGCGGTCTATTGTGGACTTACCAGGAGTGAAACCAGATTGCTCCGGTCTTTGGTGCCTCAACAGGTGGTCCCTGATACGTCTCAGTAAGATGTGTGCGAGTACCTTGCCTGGTACACTGAGTAGTGTAATGCCTCGGTGATTGCTGCAGTCCCACCGATCCCCTTTCCCCTTCCAGAGAGGGATGACCACACCGCTCAGCAGGTCAGGGGGAAAGGTACCAGTCTGCCAGATGGCAGACAGGACTGCATGCAAGCCCCTTGCCATAGGTTCTCCACCAGCCTTTAACAATTCGGCTGGGATGCCACAGACACCTGCTGCTTTACCACTCTTCAGCTTGGAGATCGCCCCCCTGATTTCGGTCAGGGAGGGTGGATCCTCGCTGATGGGTGGATCTGGCAGAGGAGTCTCAACATTACCCGCATCCATGTTAACTGTTGGTGGATCAACCTTATACAACTGCTCAAAATACTCAGCCCAACGCACACGCACCCCATCGGGATCTGAGATTATCTGGCCACTTGCTGAGCGGACTGCAGCCGTCTGTGAGGGGGGCTTGGAGTTCAGCTTTCTCAGAGCTTGGTAGGCAGGACGAAGGTCATTTACAAGGAAATGGCTTTCGACCTCCTCTGCAAGACTACTGATAAACTGTTCCTTATCCCTTCTCAACAGTGACCTAGTCCTGCGCACCAGCGAGCGGTGCAAAGTGCGATCCCCTGACAGTCGAGCCGCACGACAAGCATCTGTGGCTTCCAGCGTCTCCTGCGAGATGGAATTCTGTCTTGTTCTTGGGCGTTCACCAATGGATTCCTGAGCTGCATCAAGCGTTTCACGCTTGAAGGTATCCCACATAAGAACAGGGTCTGTCTGGCCCTCGAGTGCTGTGAGACGACCAGAGATAGCCTCGGCAAACCCCCGGGTACACTCGTCCTCCCTCAATCTGTCCAAATTAAACACCCTAGGGTGTTCATTTGGGCGACGGGGGGTTCTAAAGTGGACCCGGAGAGTAGCCACCACTATTCTATGGTCAGTTCCACAGAACTCAGCGCTTCGATATACCCTGCAGTTCTGGAGGATCCTCCATCGAGTGCTAACGAGGATGTGGTCGATCTCCTTGGCCACTCTTCCTGTATCGCTGTACCAAGTCCAGCGATGCGGGACAGAACACTGATACCAGGAGCCAGAAATCCTCAATTTCTGGGACCTAGCAAAGTCACGGAAAAGGAGGCTATTCTCACTGCCAGCATCAGCTCCTGAGCCATGAGGACCGACAGACATCTCGTAGCCAGCTCGATCACAGCCGGATACCGCATTGAAGTCGCCCAGCACAATACGAATATCTCGCCGAGGACATCTGTCTGCCACAGATGCAAGTTTGGCGTAAAACATCTCTTTCACCTCAAGTTTATATACATCCGTAGGAGCGTATACAGCAACAAGAGACATGAAGCCAAATGAAAGCTTCAGTCTCAATACCATGATACGCTCATCGACTGGAGTGACCTCAACTACCAAGGGTTGAAGTCTGCTGGAGATGGCTATGGCTACTCCCTGGAGATGGTGGCCATCGCTGCGGCCCGACTAGTAGTAGGTGTAGCCACCCTCACTAATCGTGCCACTGCCAGGTCTTCTCACCTCCAAGAGAGCAGCCACCTCAACTCTCAGCTGTTTCAATTCCCTCGATAGTAGTGGTAACCGATCGTCCTGTCGCAGGGAACGGATGTTCCAAGCCCCCACCCTGACAGTCCGCCTGAGGTCTAACCTCGGGCAGTCACTGGTGGGCGCCACCTCTGCCACCCCTACCGACGCCGCCCCATATAGAGGAGGTTGGCTGGCTGCAGGCCCCATAATCCACCTGCAGGGCTCCCTAGGGCTTTCCCCCACAAGCATCACGCCAGGCTGGCGGCCGCTGGGACCCAGCCGGGACTGGGGGTAACCCCCCCTCCCCACCCGAGTCCCAGCGGTCGCCAACCCAGAGGGACCCACAGCCCGCCGTACTTGCTGGGTAGGAGGGACTTTA
>NC_061839.1:16023777-16028777 GCF_019202785.1 Penaeus chinensis
ATATGTGTGTGTGTGTGTGTGTGTGTGTGTGTGTGTGTGTGTGTGCACATACATATGCATACATACATACATATGTATGTATGTATGTATGTATGTATGTATGTATGTATGTATGTATGTATGTATGTATGTATGTATGTATGTATGTATGTATGCACGTATGTATGTATGTATATTAGTGTGTGTGTGTGGCTATTTCCGATTTCATTTTTTCTGTTTCGTGAATTCCATTTGGCGTTAGTATAACAGCGTAAAAGAGAGCATTGTTGTATACACAGTTTATCCGAATCAGTTTCTATGTACACTATCCTTCAAGAACGATTTTATCGTTGATGTGGAAGAGATGTAGTCTGAATAGAGTTCCTATAAACATAAATACTGCCGCTACACACATACGAAAAGGTACAGAAGTGTACATTGTTATGAATTGCAGGGATTTTAACATACTAACCTTGCGTTCTGATTATGACTATCATCATTGAGTACCAGCGTTATCATCATTGTCATCATTATGATCATTATCATCATTATCATGTAACTGCTGTTGTTATCAATATCATTGTTACTAATATAATTTTGATATTTTTAAGCTTAGATAACATCCTTATTATCATCATTATCATTGTTGCCAATATCAACATTATTATTAGTAGTAGTGGTAGTAGTAGTAGTAGTAGTAGCAGTATTGGTGGTAGTGGCAGTAGTAGTGGTAGTAGTAGTGAAAGTAGTAGTAGCAGTATTAGTAGTAGCAGTAGTAGTAGTAGTGGTGGTGGTGGTAGTAATAGTATCATTATTGCTGTTGTAGGCGTGTTTTTTGTTGTTGTTGTTGTTCTTGCGGTTGTTGCTGTTGTTATTGTTTTTATGATTATTACCCATATCATTATAATCATCATGTTATTATTGTTAGTCTTATTATCTTGATTATCACCATCACTATCACTGCTGCACTGTACTTGTTAAAAGTATTGTTATCATCATTGGTGTTATTAGAATGTTAAGATCCTATTGTTATATGCACCGTTAAGACTTCTGTTAGGGTCCAAAATCAAGTAATAACAGTAATAACAATAATAATGATAATGATAATTTCTCACCTATATAATTCTTCACTTAAACCAGTACTTAAGCATGTCTCTAAAAGTGCTTTTTTATAGTTTCTTATTAATTGTGAATTATTTTTCAAAGTCATTCCAACAAAACGATATATGTTTCGGAAACCCTTGGAGATACTGATCAGGTGATGGCGATTTCCTGTTATTTTTTTGCCCTTCTCCGGTACACACATAATGGCCATAAATATATGTAAATAAACACACACACACACACACACACACACACACACACACACACACACACACACACACACACACACACACGAACCATGTGTAACTCACCCATAAATGTTCACCACAATCCGATGGTAACAATTTGCCTAATCCTGTCGACAATCCAATCAGCCAGTAAACCAACCAGTTAAAGGATTATTAAACTAGCCAATTAACGAACTAATAAAAAAACAACCAAACACTAATTAACGAACCAATAAACCAGCAATTAATCAAGCGACAAACCAACACGTTTAGTTTTACCTGCATGTCAGCTAATAAAGCAACCCAAATATATAACCAGCCAGTGTAGTAATTAATGAACCAGCCAATTAACGAAACATTAAACCAGCCAATTCATTAACCTATAAACGTTGGGAAAGCATTATCTCTGTTCGTCGAGATAATGATGAATGTCGCTGTTACTTTTCTCATTAGTCTGATATTATTGCTGTCGGTGTATTACTGCCGTTTTATTATCATTGTCTTTATTATTGTTTTGTTGTAATCACTAAAAGTATTACAACTAGTAGTTACATCAACATTAGTTTCATTGATATTAACATTATCGAGTTATCTGTCTTATATCATTTTCGTTTCATATTCATCAGTTTCTATTTGATACACATACACACACACACACACACACACACACACACACACACACACACATACACATATAAATATAAATATATATATATACATATATATATATATTTTTTTTTTAGGTAGTGGAGGGTGTGCAATAAATGAAGACCTCTAAAATATATATGCGTTAAGGACGCGGATGAGGACACAGTTTTTAAAAGAATATTATAATGATAATAGTACAGATACAAACTGGAATCAGAATATCCTAAATCACATCTCCCAGACATGAAAAAAATGACAGGAAATTAAACAATGACATGCAATTTGACAGAATGAATAATTACAGAGAGGGATTCTAATTAGATATACGACTGTGATTGCTAATCCATTTCTGTGTTTATAATGCGCTATATTCATCAATGTGCAATTAAGTTTCCGTGTGTCTATGTCGTTAAATGAAGTTGAAGTCACTCTGACAAAATTGCTTTGGTATTTATTATCTACCTGCCTTAAGGTAAGTAAATACAGAGAGTTTATAAGTACATGTGCGTTTATTAGAGAGTATGCTTGACTGCTTTTACGCCTTTCAGCCTGTTTGCATATTTATCTGTCTGTCAGTTTGTTTGTTTGTTTTCTTTCTGTTTGTCTCAGTATCCATGAATATTTGTCTGTACGGACGAATGTAGTATTATAGCGTATTTTCGGGACACCCTTGCAATCCAGATCATCATTATCCCACCTGATAAGTGTTGCTATGATCTGGGTATGAGAAGTTTACCACACTTGTTCTCTGTCTTTCCCGCACACGGCATTTCATTCATCTCTGATCATCTCAGAGCAACGTCTCACGGCAGGAAGTTAAAGGCACAGGATGCATGATTCTTCTCTTTCTTTCTCTTGTTTTTTTTTTTTTTTTTTTTTTGATTTTTTTTTCTTAACTTTCTTCTACGCCTTATTCTTATTCTTCTTTCCCCTTCTCCCTCTCTTGCTCCTTCTCTCTCTCTTGCTTCCTCTCTCTTTCTCTCTCTCTTCTCTCTCTCTCTCTCTCTCTCTCTCTCTCTCTCTCTCTCTCTCTCTCTCTCTCTCTCTCTCTCTCTCTCTCTCTCTCTCTCGCTCTCTCTCTCTCTCCCTCACTTTCTCTCTCTCTCTTCATATCTCTTCTTTGTTAATACACAAAGGATACATAAAAGAATACAAAAAGCCTGTCTAAGTATACTTAAAAGTGAACGGGCTTCCTTTGTGTTAATTTCACTCGTAATATAAATAATTCAAACGAAAAGAAAAAAAAATCTACAGCATTCTTTCTTAAACGGCTAGCTTAAAAGAAAACTACGCCGTTTATAACTCTAATCAGCTCGTGATACCTGATCTCCTATATTAAGAATGCTAAAATGGATAAAGATAAAGTTCAAACCTTATAATATAGAGCAATCCTGAACCCACTTACTCCGCGGAATCTAGATTTATTTGACGCGATAAAAGTCAAATAATAAAACAAAAACAAAAAAATCCCTGCTTTACAACATGCCCCAACGCCTGTAAAGCTAATTAAGCGAATGTTAACACGCTATCAGTTCAATTTGATTTGATTTATGGAGACAGTGGGTTCAGAAAGGAGGAGTCATTATTTCAATTACTTCAGACAAAGGTTAATTTTAGTCTTATAACCAACTTTGGTAACTGACAGTGTAATAACGGGGTCCATCTTTCCGTGGGATGTACTCGTGGAATCAAATCCATTTCATACTCATCAATGATAAAGAAGAAAAGAAAAGAATATGAAACAAAAAACAAATGTGTGTGTGCGTGTGTGTGTGTGTGTGTGTGTGTGTGTGTGTACATATAGTATATATATACATAGATAGATAGATAGATAGATATAGAGATAGATATATAGCAAAATAATAATAATAATAATATTATCATTATCAACGATAATAATAATAATATTATTATCATTATTAACGATAATAATAATAATAATAAAATAAAAATTTTACTTAAAAAATAATAACAAAAATAAATAAATAAATAAACACGGTGCACATATCATGTAAACCATTTCGAAATTCGCTAGAGTAAATAAATCGCCATTAAGATCCATAAAAGTCACAATGTTCTCCCTCCTCCTCTCTCCTTTTAACATTTTTCGACACACACGAAATCATTTGTATAATACGCTCCCTTCCTTCAGCAATTCTCTTTACTCGTACACGCTCAGGTCAATCCTATATATTTTGTCGGTCTTAACTTCTAAAGTGCCGACGGTAGGCCTATCTTAAGCGGGGCTCCTTTCCCAGGTAGGCCTATTTCGTAAAGTGTCTCACCTCGGAGGAAACCCGTGCATCACACTCTTGGTTTTGATATTCCCTTTCCAATCACTGTAGAAGCTACGACGAGGCACGTAAAAAAGCATGGTTCGAGGTTGATGAAATTCCGAGGATCCCATTTGCATCCATCTTCTCGTGTAATGTATACAGAAGATTTTTGTTTTTTTTCCGTATGTATATATATACATATATATATACATATATATATCTGTATGTCTATATCTATCTATCTATTTATCTATCTATCTATATATCTATCTATCTATCTATCTATCTATCTATCTATCTATCTGTCTATCTATCTATCTGTCTATCTATCTATCTATCTATCTATCTATCTATCTATCTATATATCTATCTATCTTTCTATTTATCTCTCTATCTATCCATCTATATATATATACATATATATGTTACAAACAGAACTGTGGCGTGTAAGATGAATAATATAATTCTAAAAAGGATGAAGAGCTTCTCACACCATTTAAGTTGAACCCTGAATGCAAGGCTGGGTTATTTCGTAAAGCGTACTCTGTTTCCTTCAATAAGGATAGTAAATGAAAAAAGACGTTGACGAGTGAGATGAAACTCGGAAAAAAAATATTCGTTGATCGTTATTGCGAATATATATACAGTATTTCTAAAAAGAATGGTTACTTTTACTAGATATCCCTGGTAGAACCAATATTTTATTGCTATTGCTCTTACATGCATAAACCATTTTAAATTTCGATGTCTGTCGATATATGAAGGA
>NC_061839.1:16053777-16056277 GCF_019202785.1 Penaeus chinensis
CAGTGGTTAGAGCACTGGACTCCGACCCTCGTGGTCCCGAGGTCAATGACCCGCCACGGCGGTCGTAAAAATGCCTGCGCTCTGACTGCTGGCTCGAGCCCGATATCAAGGGGAGAAAACGACATATCGCCTTGAGAAGTCAAACGCAGGTGTTGTAGAGGAAGTCACCGCCGTTGCACAAATGTTAGCGCGCCGAACCGTGGTTGATTAGGAAGGGTATCCAATCAGGCAAGGGTGGCACTGCCATATAACCTCTCAATAGGGAATTGAGCGAGGCCTATGTCCTGCAGTTGAATGAATAGTTGTTAATATATATATATATATATATATATATATATATATATATATATATATATATATATGAATATATATATGTGTGTGTGTGTGTTTGTGTGTGTGTGTGTGTGTGTGTGTGTGTGTGTGTGTGTGTGTATAATTGGCCAAATCATAAGCAAGAAAAGAGTATACGAGTTTCAAAGAAGTATAGTGAAACACAAGCTCTGTCTTCACCAAAGAGGCAGGAGGAGCGATTCTCTACTACACGACAGTATCGTAAATAGAAATGCTCTCGAAGGAGAGATCCAATCAACGGTGGTCAGTGTCACACGCAATGGTATGATCCTCGGGCAAAAGCTCCTTTCAGGAAAACGATCCTGGGTTTCCCTTCCTACTGACTATCCTTGAAATTAATGTATCTTTGTTCGAAAACCAGGCTAGGTTCTTTAGTCGTAGACCGTGTTGCCTGCCCGTTTTACTTACATTTTCAAAGTATGTATATTATGAATATGATACAAATACAATTTTTCATTTTGATGTCCATAGCACATACATTTTCTGCTGTGTGTTTTTATCAATTTGATATCGGGGTTATTCCCTTTCGGGCATTTGCTATTCATTTATTTTATCATGATTGTTTTCCCTTTCCAGACTTTGATGTCAACCACTTTGTCAATGTAAACAATTATTCACTTCGGGGTCCTCTACAAAAAAAAATATTTATGTGTGTAAGCCTGCGTGTGTGAGTCGGTGACCCAGTAGTTGAATCTATGGATTATTTATATCAGGCTTTATATATACGAATATTAAGAAGGGCATAGTGCCTTTTTTGTTATTAACATCATCATTATATTTTCTTTTTTTCTCATCATTATCATTATTATTATCATTATTATTGTTATTATTATTATTATTATTATTATAATTTCTATTATCATCATTATTATTATTATTATCCTCATCAAAATTATCATTATTACCATTATTACTATAATTATTTTAGTATTGTTATTATTACCTATTATTATTAGTATTATTATTATCATTATCGTTATTATTATAATTAAAGTTATGATTATTATCATTATTATTATTATCATTAAGATTATTATCATTAACATTATCATCATTATCATTATTATTACTATTATCATTTTTATTATTTCTATCATTAATGTTAATATTATTACTATTTTTATGATTATATATCATTATTATTATAGTATTATTATAGTATTATTATGATAATTATCCTTATCATCATTATTACTATTCTTATTTTTATTACCACTGTATCAATATTATTATCATCACCATTATTATTACTATTATTATTACTGTTATTGTTATTATTATTATAATTATCATTTTCAATTTCATTATCATTATTGTTTTCATTATTTTATTTTCATTATCATTATTATGGTAATTATCATTATCATTACTACTACTACTATTATTATGACTATTACTGTTATTACTATTGTTATCATGACTTTTTATTATCATTATTACTATCACTTTTATTATTATTATTATTGTTATTATTATTATTATTATTATTATTATTATTATTTATTATTATTATTAATATTGTAATTATTATTATTGTTAATGTTATTATTATCCTTATTATTTTTATATATTCTTATAATTTTCATTATAATGATCATTATCATTATTACCTTTATTTTCATTTTTGTTAGTATTATTTTTATCACTATTATCACTATTATTATTATCGTTGTTATTATTATTGTTATTTTACTATCATTATTATTGTTATTTTATTGTTATTATTATTGTTATTTTATTATTATTATTATCATTATTATCATTATTATTATTATTATCATTATTATTAGTATTATTAGTATCATCATCATCATAATCATCATTATTATTACCATTAGATTTTTTCCACTTAGGTATTCGCTTTAAATTTCCTTCCTTTTATACCAATCTTTCCTATCTTTGTCTTGTCTAGTTCGTATAAAAGAATATGTTATTAGACACGTGACAATACTTCATGATTCAGCAGAAACTTCCCCCGATAACCAGCTGATAGATAGATAGTGTTCGAATCTGTGTCAAGTCGACTTACTTCGGTGGGAAGGATATTTGATCAGTATTTTAATCCCGCCAATTGCGAGTATTCGGGATGCTGTGACTTTCATCCGACAGAAAACTTGCAGTAATAGTTCTTCCAGGTCTTTTGATGTTT
>NC_061839.1:16073777-16076277 GCF_019202785.1 Penaeus chinensis
GTCACCATTCATTAGTGCGTCATTCTGTCGCACATCATTAAATGTTAAATTCAATGTAGTATTTGAAATAATTTTCTATTACTTCTATAGCTAGTTTATTGCATTTGTGTAAAATGAACGTTAATTTCCGTGTTTGGCACCCATGTCCGGTCTATGTGAGGTCACTTTCACTCTCATTCTTCTCTGCGTTACGACAATTGGTTCAAGTAATTCCTTGCGGATGCCTTTGTCATTTCCCTTATTTACCCTCCTGTCTATCAGAGACGGTTAGCAGTCCAAGCTAGGTCTATGCGGACCGCTGTTACCGTCTCTCTCTCCTATTTTTTTCTTAACTTTGTGAAAGTAAAACACAAAATGAAAAAAAAAAAAAGAGAAGACGAAAATAACGAAAATTCAACCATAAAAACTGCAAATTATATAAATAATCGGCTAGTGGCGCTTAACATCCCCTCTCCTCAGTTGTCTTTCTTTTCTCTTACTATCTTGGCCCTTATGTGTATAATCTTGTTCACGATATCTGTCATAGTACCGAAGGAGGCCCTGCTGCAGAAACGGTCACCTTCGGGCGCTGTAAAAATCGTCACCGGGAAATCGCCAGAAACCGAAAAAGACTAGGATAATTACGCCCTTCGATCCAGTGAAGGACCAGTAACTCGCCAGAGCAGGTACCAGTCGACCATAATGCTGTGAACTTGCCTGGACGCCGCAGATCCACTCAACCTTTAGGAGCTCGAAGAGGACACTTCCTGCCGGACGCCCGTGATCCTGACGAGGACAACGAGGACGTCAGAAGGACCTGGATGAGATCTGCAGGAACGTGCATTGGGCGAGTAAGCCGCCGAGTTAGGTCTGGTCGAGGACTACGAGGACGAATCCGAAGTCAAGGAGGACCTGTGCGAGACCTTCGAGGACGTGTGGATATCGAGGACGAACGGATTTACCAGGGACCAAGATGAAGACGATGACAGGGACGAGCAGCCACGAAGATGCATCAGGGACATTACACGCAAGAACGAAGTGTTTACAAGTCAAGAACCAGCCAGGTTGGGTCACCCTTGAGGCAAATATCAGACGCCTTGAGGGCAAGGCGTGAGTAGGTGGCCGAGCAATATAAGTATGTATAAATAGCTTCCACGTGGCGTACAGACGCACGTGTATGCGTGGCTTCACCGCAGGCGCCCCAACGTGCCCCACGCCCCCACACCAGTACTTAAGGGTCAGGATGACCCAGGTTAGTCTCATTCCTTTCAGAGAGTCTTGCCTATCGCTGCGGGTCAGGCTGGCCGGGTCCGCCTCCGGGCAGACCAAGCACTTAGCCTTACGAAGACTTGTATCCGTGTTAATATCTGTGTTGCTTTATTTCAACAAAAGAGGTTAAGCCAACCGTCCGTTTCACTCCTCCTGCTAAACCATATGTTTAAGGTGTCATTTAAATACCCTTTACATTCAGCAGAGCGGTGTGACATTCTATATCTATTTAAGGACAGGCCCGAGCAGCTGCTTGACCTGACCTCACTCCAGATGAAATAGGAAGCAGCAGGAAAGGAAACACCCGGCGCCCTGGTCAAAGGGACGGGTGACCCAGCCTGTCCCAAGAAGAGCAGAAACAGTCCAGCCCTTGAACTGCACACACCTTCCCTCTCCTCAAGTAGAAGCTGACGCCGACTTCGCCACAAGCTACCCATATCTACGACGTGTCTGTTAGCAATAAAGCCGTTAAACAGATACTGAGTTTTCCTCTGGACCTGCCAGATAATATAGTGGTTTTCTTATATACTTGAATGAGAGACCATTATAGTGTGTGTGTGTGTGTTTGTGTGTGTGTGTGTGTGTGTGTGTGTCTCTGTGTGTGTGTGTGATATATACATATACACATACAAATGATATATATATATATATATATATATATATATATATATATATATATATATATGTGTGCGTGTGTGTGTGTGTGTGTGTATGAATGTATGTATAAATACATACATGTATATATGTATTTATATACATGTATAGATAGATATATATGTATGTATGTATTTATATATTCATATATATAGATGTATGTTTTTATATATATATACATATATATACATATATATTTATATATGTATATATATATGTATGTATATGTATTTATATATATATATATATGTATATATACATTTGTGTGCGTGTGTGTGTGTATATATATATATATATATATATATATATATACAGGGAGAGGCGGAGACAAGCAGACATACAGCAAACACACACACACACACACACACACACACACACACACACACACACACACACACACACACACACACACACACACACACACACACAAACACACACACTCACACATATAAAGAGATAGGAAGGGAGAGAGAATGCTGGTCTAGTATCAAATCTTCGTTTAGCAATTTGGTTGTTTACTTGGCTACAATCGTTCACACGAACAAAGAAAATCAATAAGAAAATATAATGATAAACAAATACAAGAGCAATGGCGTCG
>NC_061839.1:16083777-16086277 GCF_019202785.1 Penaeus chinensis
CACTCCCACTCCCACTCCCACTCCCACTCCCACTCCCACTCCCACTCCCACTCCCACTCCCACTCCCACTCCCACTCCCACTCCCACTCCCACTCCCACTCCCACTCCCACTCCCACTCCCACTCCCACTCCCACTCCCACTCCCACTCCCACTCCCACTCCCACTCCCACTCCCACTCCCACTCCCACTCCCACTCCCACTCCCACTCCCACTCCCACTCCCACTCCCACTCCCACTCCCACTCCCACTCCCACTCCCACTCCCACTCCCACTCCCACTCCCACTCCCACTCCCACTCCCACTCCCACTCCCACTCCCACTCCCACTCCCACTCCCACTCCCACTCCCACTCCCACTCCCACTCCCACTCCCACTCCCACTCCCACTCCCACTCCCACTCCCACTCCCACTCCCACTCCCACTCCCACTCCCACTCCCACTCCCACTCCCACTCCCACTCCCACTCCCACTCCCACTCCCACTCCCACTCCCACTCCCACTCCCACTCCCACTCCCACTCCCACTCCCACTCCCACTCCCACTCCCACTCCCACTCCCACTCCCACTCCCACTCCCACTCCCACTCCCACTCCCACTCCCACTCCCACTCCCACTCCCACTCCCACTCCCACTCCCACTCCCACTCCCACTCCCACTCCCACTCCCACTCCCACTCCCACTCCCACTCCCACTCCCACTCCCACTCCCACTCCCACTCCCACTCCCACTCCCACTCCCACTCCCACTCCCACTCCCACTCCCACTCCCACTCCCACTCCCACTCCCACTCCCACTCCCACTCCCACTCCCACTCCCACTCCCACTCCCACTCCCACTCCCACTCCCACTCCCACTCCCACTCCCACTCCCACTCCCACTCCCACTCCCACTCCCACTCCCACTCCCACTCCCACTCCCACTCCCACTCCCACTCCCACTCCCACTCCCACTCCCACTCCCACTCCCACTCCCACTCCCACTCCCACTCCCACTCCCACTCCCACTCCCACTCCCACTCCCACTCCCACTCCCACTCCCACTCCCACTCCCACTCCCACTCCCACTCCCACTCCCACTCCCACTCCCACTCCCACTCCCACTCCCACTCCCACTCCCACTCCCACTCCCACTCCCACTCCCACTCCCACTCCCACTCCCACTCCCACTCCCACTCCCACTCCCACTCCCACTCCCACTCCCACTCCCACTCCCACTCCCACTCCCACTCCCACTCCCACTCCCACTCCCACTCCCACTCCCACTCCCACTCCCACTCCCACTCCCACTCCCACTCCCACTCCCACTCCCACTCCCACTCCCACTCCCACTCCCACTCCCACTCCCACTCCCACTCCCACTCCCACTCCCACTCCCACTCCCACTCCCACTCCCACTCCCACTCCCACTCCCACTCCCACTCCCACTCCCACTCCCACTCCCACTCCCACTCCCACTCCCACTCCCACTCCCACTCCCACTCCCACTCCCACTCCCACTCCCACTCCCACTCCCACTCCCACTCCCACTCCCACACCCACACCCACTCTCACTCCCACTCCCACACTCACTCCCACTCCCACTCCCACTCACTCCCACTCCCACACTCACTCACACTCCCACTCCCACTCCCACTCCCACTCCCACACTCCCACAAGTTCACCAATTCCACACGTCACACGCTTCCACACCCCACCAAACTCCCTCACACGCCCCCACAAGTCACTAGACTCCCTCCCACATTCCCACAATCCAACTCACTCCCTCTTACTCCCCACCCACTCCCTCCCACACTCCCCCTTCTGCATTTCCAGCAAGAGCACCACCTTCGGCAAGGTCTTCATCAGCGTCACAGCGCCGGGTGAAACGTGAGCAAAGGTCGCCGTGGGATCGTTGAGGCGAGTATCGACAAGGACTTTGCCTCGAGCGTCAACAACACAGGGCCTGAGTATTCCTAATTGCTTCTCGAGGATGATGTATATACTCCTTGGTATCAGAGATTCGGCAACTGCTCGTTCCCTTGGTGAGAGGTCGTCGAAGTTCTGTCGGGCGCTTTGTCTATAATTATTGTTTTGTTTCGATTTTCAGGTTGATTTTAATTATCTTGATGATTATCTTTTTTGTGCTTTCCTTAAAATAGTGGGATCTTTTTTCCCTTTCTAAATTAAGGTCTTCTGAGTGAAAGTTTCTCAAAAAAAAAAAAAAAAAAAGGATCGGGTGTAGAAATGCATTTTTGCGTGTTCTAAAACGGAATTATGCTCACGTGTTATACTTGACGTCTTTCATCCCAGCTCAATTGAAAATGGCTTAAGGGAGCGGCAAAAACGGAAATATAAAGGAGAAAGAGGGGGATTAAATGTGAGTCGGAAAGAAGGAATCGCAGACAAAGCGCTCTTGAACAAAGAAGTGCCAGGGTTAGGAAGATATGACGATAAAAAAGACAAAAGAAAAAGAAGTGGGACGGCGCGGGGGCGAAAGGAGGGGAAGTGAAGCAGGGGAAAG
>NC_061839.1:16091277-16096277 GCF_019202785.1 Penaeus chinensis
GACAGGGCCAATAAAGTAGGAAGGAAACATGTTGCTTTGTACGGTAAAATTTTCTACATCAGTTACCTGCTGTAATAGATGTCCTGTTTGACTTCAGGGTATCCCATGCATATATACATACTCCTCCTCGTCCTTCATCGCAACTATAGATTTTAAAATTTGGAATATTCATGAAATTACTACCATTTCCTGGTGGAGCTATGTTTAACTTATGTATATGTCTAAAATTCTCTCCTCAACTACCACTTTAATTTCTTAAAAATGTCGGAGGAGAGATTGAGCATTTATATACTCTATTTTTATGACATACGATCTAGTCACTGGTAACACTGACATCATTGCATTGTCATACATTATGATCATGCTTGTACTTGTTTTTGTTTAAAAACACTTTAACATTGTCAGAAAAAGCATCAGAGTCTATCAATAGTTTGGGCTTTATGTCCTTTTCCCCCTACTGACACCGTGAAGCTGGTATAGCAGTCGTGTGTCATCACTCTTTTATGGGCTTTGACACTTGTACGTAACCCAGACATATTTTACGGCAGTATTGTTAACTGCTGTTGTAGGTATCCTGTTTGACTTGATGCTCTCTTCAAAAGGCATTTTAATTTCTTCAAAATATCTGAAGAGAGACTGAGAATTTATATGCTCTATTTTTATAACATCAGACCTAGTCACTGGTAATACTGACAGCGTTGCCCTGTCAAACATTCTACTCGCAGTTGTACTTGTTTTAAAAACACTTTAACATTGTTGGGAAAAGCATCAGTCTATAAATAGTTCAGGCTTTATATCCTTCCCCTTTATTGACACCATGAAGTGCACGTGTGTCATCACTGTCTTATGGGCTTGGACGATCCACTCCCTTTAAGGGCTTTGGTGTTTGGTGTTCTCTGTCTTTTATTCTCTGGTTTCTTGATAGGACTTTAGTGTAACCATCTTCATGAACATCTTGTATGGGCTTTGCTCATTCTATATAGTTGTTAGTGATGACGGGGCACTGCGGGAGGAGGGGGGGCAGTGGATAGGGCAGAGTTGATTCCTCCCAGTGGCGGTTGGGATCGAATTGTTCAAATTGCTTTTTATTCCTGTTCTTCTGTTTTTTTTTTCTAAAGCTCTGTTACTTGTGTAGAAGCTTCAACCTTGGTCTGCTTTGGCGTGTTGGTTTTGGGTCTCATGGCGGGAAGGCTCTTAGTTGACTTGGGAGAGGCGCGGGAATCTCTATGGGCCAGGGTCTGAGAGAGGGGAGGTTTTTGGGAGGGGAGGATTGCTGGTTGTGGGTATGGGCTTGGAAAGTGTGGAGGAGGGATTTAGGGTGGAGATTGGGGGAATTGTGATGGGGGAGGAGATGTGAAAGGAAAGGTTTTGTATGTGGTCACATCACTGGTGAGGGATGGGATCGTAGGAGGGTTCTTTTGTGATTGATGTGTCCTCTGCTTGTTTTTGCCCTATGATTTTATTAATGGACGATTGCTGTTCAGAGAACATGCCGATCAGCAAGTTGATTTTGTTCTCGATCATATTTTGATCTTTGAAAGAGGGCCCATTACAGGTCTGTGTTGCTTGGTCTGTACTATTTTAGAAAAAAATAAATGGAGTAGAAATCCCTAATTTCTTAGGTGGTGACTAGTCTGTTCGGAGAGTTCTCCATTGTAGTTAATGTTCACAACATGCTTTGATTGTCGACACACTGATCAATCATAGTGTGCACAATAATGTTTGCCATCCGTTTGGTGTCCCATGTCATGTTCCTAGGTTTTCTGGAATCGGATAAACTGATTACAGTGTTATGGGCTTGTTCAATAACAGTCGGCATGTAATATTTACTGATTAAATCACAGATGACCAACCTTATCCAAGACTTTTGGGTAGCAAATAAACACAGAATTGTATACAGCACTATTGTTATGCTGCCCAGCTGATGGATTGCTCCTGGGCAGGGAGGCAGCTCTGACCCATGCTGCTAGGGGCCCATATCCTAGGGCTGAGGTCCTGGTACCCTGGGAGGGGGGCTCATTACCCTGGGCCAAGGGTTCCCTTTTACTTTGGGATTAAGAGCTCATGCTAGCTGCCCGAGGAAGTACCAGGGAGGCCTCCTGGTTGGCCTCCTCAAACCCTGGGGTAGAGGTCAGATTACCCTCTAACACTGTGGTAACATGAGAAGGCATGATTTGCTGAGTTGCAAGGCTGCAGAGGAGAGGAAGCAAAAACACTTCCGATCACTACGGCAGCTAGACTCGGTGATTCCAGAGACTCAGAATAGCAACATCGTCATCAAAGTCAAGGCCTGTGTTTCTCCACACTGCGTTTGGATAGTAGCTATTTCCATTATTCAGTCCATGCAGGTGTTGAATTGTGTTGGTACAAAGACACAACTTTGCCTCACCCCTGAATTAACAGGGAAGAAGCTCAGCATGCCCCCACTACAATTTACAGTGCTTTTAGTACCTGTATATAGACTTGTTATTAAGCCAATGGTCCATGTCAGAATTCCCCTAAGTCTCAGAATCTCCCATAGCGATTCTTCATGCACTGAGTTAAATGTGAATTGTGAGCAGCCCACGACTGAACTCATGACAGCATTCCTCAGTTTATTGTGGATTTGCCAGGAGTGATTCCAGACTGTTCCAGTCTCTGATGCCTTAGTAGGTGGTCATGTATCCGTTTCAGAAGAATGTGGGCGAAATCCTTGCCTGGTATACTGAGCAGTGTAATGCCACGGTAGTTGCTAAAGTTCCAACAATCCCCTTTTCCCCTTCTAGAGAGGAATGACCCCTTAGCAGGTTAGGGGGAATGGAACCAGACTTCCAGATGGCAGTCATGACTGTATGCAAGCTCTGTGCCATAGGTTCACCCCCAGCTTTTAGCAGTTCACATATCAACTTAGAGATCGCCATCCTAACCTCAGATAGGGTAATGAGGTTCCTCGCTGATGTGTGGGTCTCGCACAGGTATTGTGATACCACTTGTATCCAAACTAACTGTTGGAGGGTCTTCCTGGCACAGCTGTTCAATGTTTACAAACCTCAACATGATCTGAGATCATCTATCCATCCATTGAGTGAACTGTAGTCACCTGTAAGGAGGGCTTATAGTTCAGTTTTCTCAGGGCTTGGTAGGCAGGGTGATGGTCATTTACTAAGAAAAGGCCTAGAACCTCCTCCGCAAGGTTCCTGAACTGTTCCTTGCTCCTCTAGGCAGTGTCCGAGCCCTACACACAAAGGAAACGGAGCATGTCCCGATTACCATTCAGCCAAGCCATGCGACACACTTATGTGGCCTCCAATGTCTCTAAAGAGATGAATTTCTGCCTTCCCCTTGGGCATTCACCAATTGACTCCTGCGCTGCTTCGAGCGCTTTGTGCTCGAAGGAATCCCACTGAGCTACTGGGTCCATCAGGTTTTCAAGTTCTGTGAACCAATCAGACTGCCGTGGTGTACCTCCGGACACACTCCTCCCCTCCTCAATCTAATCAAGTGGAACACCCTACATTGGTCACTGGAGGGACGAGGAGTTTTGAAGTGGACCCATAGGGTGTTCACAGCCAGCCTATGGTCAGTATCACAGAACTCGGCACTGATAGACCCTGCAGTTCTGAAGGATCCTCCATCTAGTGCTGATAACAATGTGGTCGACCTCTTTGGCCACAGTACTTGAATTGCTATATCATGTCCAGCGAGCCCAGTTGGAGTGCTGATACTAGGAGCCAAAAATCCTCAATCTCTGGGACCTAGCAAAGTCCCGGAGGCTGTTCTCATAGCCATCTCGATCACAGCCGGATACCGCACCGAAGTCGCCCAGAACAATGCGAATGTCTCACCGGGGACCATTGTCTGCCACAGATGTGAGTTTATCATATAACGACTCTTTCAAATCGAGTTTGCAAACATCAGTAGGAGTGTACACAGCAATGAGACACAAAGCCAAAAGCATGCTTCAGTCTCAGTGCCATAATACCTCAACTACCAAGGATTGAAGTCAGCTGGAGATGGATATATATGTATATATATCTTTCTCTCTCTCTCTCATATATGTAAGTATATATATGTGTGTGTGTGTGTGTGTGTGTGTGTGTGTGTGTGTGTGTGTGTGTGTGTGTGTGTGTGTAATGTATGTAATATCTATATATCCATCTCTATCTATCTATATATGTATATATAGATATATATATACATATATATATATATATACACGTTATCCTTTTTTCCATGATCGCCCCATATCACTCATGGAATTCTTTCATCTAAAAAAATATATAAATAAATAGACCTAATTACCATGGTCACGTAAAATATTTTAGGCGTGAAATGTAAATGTAACGTGGACAAAAGAAATATACATAATTATAATATGATATGCATAAATTAAATATATCCAATGATGTGTATATATATATATGTATTCATATATTTATATATATACATATATATATATATATATATATATATATATATATATATAATGTACATATATATATATATATATATATATATATATATATATATATATATATATATTTATATATATAATGTACATATATATATATATTTATATATATACATATATATGTGTATATATATACGTTTATATATATACATATATATTTATATACATAAACATATACATATATATATATATATATATATATATATATGTATACATATGTATGTGCGTATATATAAACGAATATACATATATATATTAACGAATATACATATATATGTATATATATAAAAACGTACATATATATATATAAACGTATATATATATATATATATATATATATATATATATAAATATATATACATATATATGTATATATAAATATATATACATATATATGTATATATAAATAAATATATATGTGTGTATATATATGTATATATATATGTCATATATATATATATATATATATATATATATATATAGATAGATATATATGTGTGTGTATATATATGTATATACATACACATATATACATATACATATATACGTA
>NC_061839.1:16116277-16121277 GCF_019202785.1 Penaeus chinensis
TTTTGCTTTGTCTTTTCTTACTCTTATTATTGTTATTATTTTTCTTCAGCCTATTTCATCTTCCTTTTTTTCCTTCTTAAAAAAATCTTCGCCCTTGTCTTCATCCGCCTCTCCTTCCTCTTTGAATTTCTTGTTTGCTTTCCTTTGTATTTCCTTTGTGTTCGCGAATATCCTGTTAAGAAAATGTTGGTGTTGACTTTGATCTTCTAACTTTTAAATGTACATTTTTTAGCTGATTTTTGTTTTATGTGAATCGGTGTATTGCGTTTCAGATATATTCTTCTGAGGATAAGATTTTTTTGTTCAAATAATATTGTTATAATCATGATAACTCGTAAGTATATTTAGTGTTCACTTTATGTTGAAGTTATAGATGTGTATGGTATTTATGTGTTTCCCCCTCGCTTTCTCTATTCTCTCTCTCCCTCTCTCTCTCTCTCTCTCTCTCTATTATATATATACATATATATATATATATATATACATATATATGTTTATGTGTGTATATATATATACATATATATATATATATATATATATATATATATATATATATATTATATATATATATACACACACACACATTTACACACACACACACACACACACACACATACACACACACACACACACACACACACACACACACACACACACACACGCACACGGACACGCACACACACACGAACACGTACACGTACACACACACACACACGTAAAGATGAATGAAAACTAAAATACTGTTCTGTAGACATCTAACAAGGTGATCTTATAAAAGAAAAATAATCTTTACACATTTCAGCGGGAAACACGCTAACTTCGCAGATTACAGAATATATACTGTGAACTTCAACCATCATAACTGATACTAAAAACCTTTGCGACATTATCAGAAGTAACAAATTAAAAAGTAGAATTTAACTTTAGCATTTGCATAAGAAAAAAAAACCATACAGAACTACTAACTAAGCATTAAAAAGTACCTTCTTTTCCAGATTATCATAATTGGACAACCGCATGATTATCAACTTATCTAATTATTTATCTTATATGTGGTAGCATCTTCAGAGTAAATTGTATTATTATTTATGTTGTTTACTGTTTACAGTAAATGGTCGCCAGCTGCCGTGTTATAAGCAGCCTGAACTTTACTCTTTACATAATACGCTGCGTGTATCAACCTACGCAGTATTTCATATTCATTTGAAAAGACTTTGAGAGATTGAGTTAACTGAAAAAAAAAAATCACAAAGGCGGTTAAAAATGACAGTAAAAAAAAAAAAGAAAAAAATAATAATAATAATAATGTTGAACTGGGCAACAAGGTAGATCTGCTGCATTTCTCTCGCTCAGAAACAATAGCCCAGTTTTATGAAACTTTCAGGTGAGCAGATAAATCTTCTGGATAATGAGCACGCCATTCCTCATCTTAGAGTTTCTTACCAACATACTTTTCAAGTTGTGTTAATGCCTTTCCTAGGGAAGCTGAGGTTGGGGGATTAAGACGCAACCTGGATTTGATTGTATTGTAGAAGAAAAAGAAAATCGTAACAATAATTATTATTATAATAATTATTATGATAATAATTATGATGATGATGGTAATAATAATAATGATAAGGATAGTAATAATAACGATAATAATAATGATAATGATAATAATGATAATAATAATAAGAAGATATTGATAATGATAATAATAAGAATGATAATAATAATAACAGTAATAATAATAACAAAATAATAATGATAATGATAATAATAATAATAATAATAATAATAATAATAATAATAATAACTATAATAATACTAATAATAATAATAACTATAATAATACTAATAATGATAATAATAATAATAACAACAACAACAATAATAATGATAATAATAATAACTATAATAATACTAATAATAATAATAACCATTATAATAATAATAATAACTATAATAATACTAATAATAATAATAATAATAACTATAATAATACTAATAATGATAATAATAATAATAATACAACAACAATAACAAAACAGCAACAACTACAACAGCGACAACAACAACAATAATAATGATAATAATAATAATAACTATAATAATACTAATAATAATAATAATACAACAACAATAACAAAACAGTGACAACGAAAATAATAATAATGATAAGGATAGTAATAATAACGATAATAATAATGATAAGGATAGTAATAATAACGATAATAATAATGATAAGGATAGTAATAATAACGATAATAATAATGATAAGGATAGTAATAATAACGATAATAATAATGATAAGGATAGTAATAATAACGATAATAATAATGATAAGGATAGTAATAATAACGATAATAATAATGATAAGGATAGTAATAATAACGATAATAATAATGATAAGGATAGTAATAATAACGATAATAATAATGATAAGGATAGTAATAATAACGATAATAATAATGATAAGGATAGTAATAATAACGATAATAATAATGATAAGGATAGTAATAATAACGATAATAATAATGATAAGGATAGTAATAATAACGATAATAATAATGATAAGGATAGTAATAATAACGATAATAATAATGATAAGGATAGTAATAATAACGATAATAATAATGATAAGGATAGTAATAATAACGATAATAATAATGATAAGGATAGTAATAATAACGATAATAATAATGATAAGGATAGTAATAATAACGATAATAATAATGATAAGGATAGTAATAATAACGATAATAATAATGATAAGGATAGTAATAATAACGATAATAATAATGATAAGGATAGTAATAATAACGATAATAATAATGATAAGGATAGTAATAATAACGATAATAATAATGATAAGGATAGTAATAATAACGATAATAATAATGATAAGGATAGTAATAATAACGATAATAATAATGATAAGGATAGTAATAATAACGATAATAATAATGATAAGGATAGTAATAATAACGATAATAATAATGATAAGGATAGTAATAATAACGATAATAATAATGATAAGGATAGTAATAATAACGATAATAATAATGATAAGGATAGTAATAATAACGATAATAATAATGATAAGGATAGTAATAATAACGATAATAATAATGATAAGGATAGTAATAATAACGATAATAATAATGATAAGGATAGTAATAATAACGATAATAATAATGATAAGGATAGTAATAATAACGATAATAATAATGATAAGGATAGTAATAATAACGATAATAATAATGATAAGGATAGTAATAATAACGATAATAATAATGATAAGGATAGTAATAATAACGATAATAATAATGATAAGGATAGTAATAATAACGATAATAATAATGATAAGGATAGTAATAATAACGATAATAATAATGATAAGGATAGTAATAATAACGATAATAATAATGATAAGGATAGTAATAATAACGATAATAATAATGATAAGGATAGTAATAATAACGATAATAATAATGATAAGGATAGTAATAATAACGATAATAATAATGATAAGGATAGTAATAATAACGATAATAATAATGATAATAATGACAATAGTAATAATAATAATAATAACGACAACAATAACAAAACAGCAACAACTACAACAGCGACAACAACAACAATAATAATGATAATAATAATAATAACAATAATAATAATAATAATAATAATAATAATAACCATTATAATAATAATAATACAACAACAATAACAAAACAGTGACAACGAAAATAATAATAATAATAATAACTATAATAATACTAATAATGATAATAATAATAATAATTATAATTATGATAATACTAATACTAATAATAATAATAACAACAACAACAATAATAATGATAACAAAACAACAAGAACAATCAAATCAACACTAACAGAAATAAATCGGAAACGGCAATAATAGTGATACCAATAATAAAACACTCCCGGAATTTCTGTTCGGGTTTCTCTCTCTGCGTTAACCCGTATCTCCAATTAACTGTCCGTGCAGGTTCCCGGATTTAAGGCCCCGTGGCTCCATTTTCGAGTTCTAAACTTTGATGATTCCAGAAGACTTGGGAGGTAAATATGGCCTTTTTTCTGATGAAGTTCCATTATCTATTTCCGAATTGATTGAAATTTAATTCCCAACGTCCTTATCTCCGTGAAATCAATCATGCTAGATTAGGTTATGAATTGTTTGATATCCTTCATTAATGAAACATGGGAAGCGGTATTAGTGACACAAGTGGCTGCAAAAGTTATATTAAGGAGCCGTAATTTCCCAGCCTTCCGCACTTATCGCTAAGTTATGGAGGATAAAAGATAATAAAGAAAGGTTTGGGCGAGGCTCTAAACCAGGCGAATATGACGGCCATGCCATTAGCACTCGTTTTTACTCCCCGCTCCCTGTGTAAATCGTGGGTCTCTTCGCAAGATCGGGCACCAAGTGAGCGCAAGGTTTAGGGACGGCGATCAGTACTCTGGGGCGGTGTTGGTTCCCGGTTATCGGAGTAGAGAGTTTCGTTTCACCAGATACGTTGTCTTTTCCATTCGTTTTCGACTGTGTAGAGGCACGGCTTCCTTTTGCTCCTTCTGCTCCCCCCAAGGAAACCTCAAGGGTTGCACTTCGTCCTGCTCAGGAGGGGCAGAATGGGAGAAAATAACCTTTACTATATTTTTTATGGTTAGGCGCCGAGGGCTGGAGAGCTCGTTTGTAATTCAGAATTCGCTATTGTTGATAACTTTTGTATATTAGCGACGAGTTTATGCTCAGTGAATAGTGGGTTCCGCTCTGTTGTGACGAATGTAAACGGCCATATGTCTCCCGAAGCACAATTGATGATTGTCTCGTTTCGCAGTTGAGCGACGTCGGTGATGGAGAGACCTCAGGCTCTCTTGGTTAAAGTACTGACTTCGCAAAATACACTCGTGAATTCCAAATTACACATTCCGGTCATGGTCACGATGGCAGTGCCTTTCCTTTTCGTTCTCTCTCTCTCTCTCTC
>NC_061839.1:16138777-16141277 GCF_019202785.1 Penaeus chinensis
ACAGACAGACAGACAACAGACAGACAGAGAAAGAGACGAATAAACAAACAGAAACATCCTAAGACAGAAGTAAGCTGCAGCGCGGTAGGCCGGCGAGACGGGAAGGGGAGCGCCAGGCAAGATCTTTTCCCGGCAGAATACCAATGTTGAAGAACATATTTGATGCTCTTAGTGAGGGGCGAGAACACGGGGCCCGCGATGATTTGTTTATTCGCCTTTGCTAGCAGTCCAATAATCTCTGACTTTTATTCATCGTTATTGTGTAAGATTGAAATCGGAATCGAATTTCTGATTTGATTTTTTTCTTCTTCTTTTATATGAATATTAGTGTTCCTTTATTTTTATTTTTTTTTATCGCTATTCTTGTTATGTTTCGGTTATAACTGTTTGGAGGAAAGTCATGGTATCATAACTGCTTTCGGTGCCAACAACGTAAATATCATGCTTTTTTTTTTCTTGGTATGAATAAGATAACATTTCTTAATACTAATTGCGTCTTACCCATATTGACTATGCAAATAGGAAGCGTAGCAAGCAAATGTACATTTCAGATATGTGTGCACATACCCTGTGTTACACGCTATTTTCTTGACATTAGTATTGTCTAATATTACAGGCGCAATGGAATATCTTATTTCTTTAGGTAATTTTACAAAAACAAAGATTCAACATTGAAGTTAAAAGCACGGCTGTCGTAAAGGAACCGAACGAATACAGCTTGAATTTCTTTGACTCCGTGTCTGAAGATTATCCGGGTCTCAGGGTGGAGGATTTTTACTTCCATCAGTCACCGTCCTTCGCAAAGATGTTGCTGTACGAAGCATAGAAACTGACTGGAGAGGTTGAGTTTTTGTTCATTTATGGGTGAGAGTGCGAGTCTGTGTGTGTGTGTGTGTGTGTGTGTGTGTGTGTGTGTGTGTGTGTGTGTGTGTGTGTGTGTGTGTGTGTGTGTGTGTGTGTGTGTGTGTTTGTGTGTGTGTACGTGTGTGTGTTTCTTTGATAATCTGTATGTTTGTCTTATTTTCATCATGATCCACGATGGCAATGTGGATCATGATGAAAATAATTTCCGGTAACAAAAGCGAAAGCAGCCATAATAATGGTGATGATAATAATAATGATAATAGTAATATTGATACAAATGATTAGAAAAATGTAACAGTGTAGCCAATTGTAAACGCATCACTTACCCCCAGATTCTTTGGATAATGAAGGGAACACTATTACTGCCATGTCTGCAGCCTCTTTTGACACCTAAAGGGCCACCGAAGGATCCATTTCCCGTTCCCAAACTGACCTCCCTCGAGAGCATTGATCCCGCACAGTCCCCGGGATTTGATATTTGAGGTGAATTCCAGGAAGAGATGTGAGATATTGTTCTGGGAAAATGAATCGTTACTGAACACTAGAGAAGAAATTTCATAAAGAAAGAAGGGCACACAGTTTTATTTATTATGAATATATATGTGTGTATATATACATAAATATACATATATATGTAGATAGATAGATAGATACATGCATGTGTGTGTATGTATATATATATATATATATATATGTGTGTGTGTGTGTGTGTATGTGTGAACTGAGGAACCCGTCTCCATGCAACATTGCAGCATTTGACAACAAAGCGATATGCATACTCATTAGTTTACTTTCCTAACGAGCTTACCTGCCTGCTTACCTGGCCTGGACTGTTTCTCCCCATACATAAATACTTCAACCATGCCTGTTTTTCACATCTCGGTTTTATTTTTTTATCATTTTTGCAAAGGCTTTTATTAAGTCTTTTAATTGTTTTGAAGTATCGAAGCCAGGTATTTTATTGTTATTATAAATTAGATTAGCGGAATACCACACGAAACAAGTGGTCGCACTGATTTGCGTTTACCGAAACAATCGGAATGTGTCTATATGAAGTAAGGGAATATATAAAAGCCTGCTCCGGGACACCGACGTGTTTCTTTCTCCTCCCAGCCCAAGGAACTTTAAAGTGACATACCACAACTGTCACAGATTCATACTTAGAAGCCAAGTAGTTGACTGTTCATTTTATCCATATATCTATTTTACGCTGTATGCCTGTTCATAAATGCCTCATGAACTAAATGCATATTTTGGAAGTGTCTTCATCAATAATTAGCCGTCCACATAAACCGAATTAGCCGGCAATTTTAGCGGAAGAATTCTTATATTTTTCGTTAATTCGCTTACTTTATCTATACTTAAGTATAATTTTACTTACGAGTTTTATTGATTTGGCTTTGCCTTTATTTCCATTTTACCCTTCCTTTATAGCCACGCTTTTATTTCATTCATAGACTAATAAACATTATGGACTACGGGTTTTATGAACGAGCTGGCGAGGTATTACGCTACCACCCACCTACCACCGCCTCGCCACGCTGCGTTCGCTCCCGTTTTACCAAGGGGGAACTCAGAATCTGCCAATTCTGCAACGGATGAGTCGAAGCTCACTTGATATCAGAGCCTTTCACGG